>NC_051160.1:105064784-105292844 GCF_013339745.2 Dermacentor silvarum | reverse complement strand
GAAGAGAAAGAAGTGGCCCAGGGCTCACCGGTGCTCTGGGCTGCGATCAACACCGGAACAACACCGGAACAACAGTTCCGGTGCCTCTCCAAGCTTCGTTGGCCTGCAGTGGTATTTTGGCTGTGTATCGGGTGGTTTAAGGTTTCTAACTACCTTTATTTATTCCCTGATTTATTCACATTCCTTGCATCAGCCATCTTGGGCTGATGTCGACCAATTCTCCTGGCCAGGCGCGATCCACCTGGTCTGCATCCCTGCCATCTAATGAATTACCTTTAGATTTGTTTTTTTTTCGCAGTGGCGTAAGCACCATTCCTGTTGCGCTCGTGCCTACCAATGGAGGTTCCATCAGGCTGACGAACCCACAAGCTGTCCAGAAGGAACTTAAGAGCATGTCCAACCACTTCCAGACCATCACTGACGTGCGAGCGTTCGGACGCGGAGGTATACTGTGTCGGTCACCGGACCAGACCTGTGTTGAAGATCTACTGAAATGCACTTCATTCGCTTCCATCCCGGTGAGAACTTTTATCCCGCCTCACCTTGCGCGCACCAAGGGCCTCGTACGGGGCGTAGACTCCCACTTAAGTCCAACTGAAACCCTGGACAAGCTCTCCGCAGCAGGTGTCATTCCTATTAATCGTTGCAATCGCCTCATAAATAATGAGAGGATTCCGACTGAGTCAGTAATTGCCACGTTTGTGGGCACATCATGTCCGTCCGAAATCAAAGTGTGGCCTCTTGTGTTCCGTGTAGAACCACTCGCGTCACGTCCAATCCAATGTCAGAATTGTTGGAGATTCGGGCACAGCGCAGGAGGTTGCAAGTCGAGCCTACGCTGCCGCACCTGTGGGGATGGTCATCCTTCAAGTGAGTGCTCTGCGCAATCTGAAAACTGCTGCCTCTGGGGGGGAACACACCCAGCAGACTATTCTAATTGCTCAGCTCGCGCCCAAGAAATTCAAATTCTTGAAGTAATCGACCGCCGTCGTTGCTCCCGAAGAGATGCAATTGCAGTCGTTAAAGACAGGGCCTTCGGATACTCTGGTGTTACAGCCCGCAGCACTCCAAGTATGAATATTAATCTATCGGAAGCAATTGACGCTGCTGTTGAAAAGGCAATGACTAAGGCTATGGATAAATTGGTATCCAGCCTATCAGAATGCTTAGCCCAAATCATTTCCAGTCAGATGATTCAAATGTTGCAAGCCACTAAGCTACAGTCCTCAGTACTTAACGCCACACCTCGAATGCCTAGCAACGACGTAGAAGCGCCTTCTACATTTAAAGATCACTCGACGGACACTACTCCGCCAATTCAACCAGGCGAGGGTGAGTCCTCTTCCTCAGACTCCCTTACTGTCACAGATATGGAACTTGACGCTCGAGCTCCCAAACGCATGGGATCTCCAATTTCTAAGATTATGAAACCGAAACCAAAAAAGAGTCAACCATCGCCTATGAATAAAGAAATCTTTCTTAAGGCAGCAGTTGCCGCTGCTGTGCGATCAATACCATTGGACAGTTGAAACTATTGCAGTGGAACTGTCGCTCTATCTTCTCAGCTTTAACAGATTTGTTTTACCTATCTCATCAGCTTAATCCAGATGTTATACTTCTTCAGGAAACTTGGCTATCACCAGAGAAAAATTTTCATTTGAAAGGTTTTCGTTCGTTCCGATTAGATCGTAACCCGCGAGGCGGAGGACTATTGATACTTGTTTCAAATAAAATTTGTCATAAGGCAAACCTTTCTTTTAAGTTCATGGACTCCGACTGCGAAATTTTGGCGATAGACTTATGTCTCCCAGGGTATCAACCATTTTCAATTACTAATACCTATTTTCCCACCGGTGTGCAAAGTACGCGTCAACTTGATAGGGCTGTAGCTGCTTGTAGAAAAGAAATTTTGTTCGCAGGAGATTTTAATTCGCATCACGTGTCGTGGGGTCTAAAAACAGATTTGTGCGGTAAGCGACTATGGGAATGGGCTGTTGATAGTAACATTTCATGTCAGAACACAGGACATGAGACATTTGTAAGAGGCCACTTTCGGTCAGTGTTAGACTTAACATTTTGTAGTGCTGGCCTCAATGTTTCTTCGTGGTTAACGGTTGACTCAGCAACCACCAGTGATCATCTTCCTGTGTCATTTGAAATCATGTGTCCAATAACATCTTTAGAATACCAGGTGTGCACATTTGTCAACCACAATAAATTTAAGACTGTCTTACTTGCATCCGTTTCGAAACTTGCCAATGCTAATGACGAGGAAATCGCTTCAAAGATTTGTTCGGTTCTTGAGGGTTCCCGGAAGCAAGCTGAATTTGTCATCCCTTCGGCTAAACATAGCGCTTGTCGTTGGTGGAATGATGAGTGTACGCGTGATTACAGGAAAAGAAAAGCAGCCTGGAAAACACTTCTCCATAATCAATGCCCGACAAATTGGAAAAATTATCAGTTTCACGCTAGGGTATTTAAACGTACTGTTATCCGATCCAAAGATGAATATAATATTAGGCATTACGATTACCTATCAAAATAAAAAAACAAGCGAGCTCTGTTCGCATTTCTTCGCGCTAGAAAGGGGCTACCAACGCCGTTAACATTAGACTTCATCGTTTTGACCCCGCAAGAAATGAGCTCTTCTTTAGAAGCGATTGCCAAAGGTTTAGAAAGTCGATTTGCAGCCTGGCTTCCAACTATTCATTATGCTTTAGACTCTTCGGATGGCTTCACCTCAATTTCATTATCTGAGCTCAATCAGACTGCAGCATGCTTGCCAAATACAGCAGCTGGCCCTGACGGAATTACAAATGCAATGCTAAAAATATTGTTAAAGGAATCGCCGAACATTCTTTTAGACGTGGTAAATTATTCGATTAAAAATGCTTAGATTCCTTTGCAGTGGAAGCTTGCCAAAGTAATAATGATACTTAAGAAACAAGGGGGAGGGTACACATTGGAGAACATCATGCCTATAGCGCTTACGTCGAATGTAGTAAAATTAATTGATACCTTCGTATCATTAAATTTGTAAACGATAATTCAATTCTTAGTCCATGTCAGATTGGTTTCAGGGCTGGCTGCTCAATCTGGCATGCCCATGTCGACTTAGAAAGCCGGATACAACTTGCTCGACGTCATAAGCAATATGCTGCCTTAGTGACGCTTGATATCGCTAAAGCATATGATACCGTAGAACACACAGTTTTGATAAATCGGCTAACATCTTGTGGTGTTCCTGTTTATATAATAGCGTGGATTCATTCATTTTTAAGTGAGAAAAAATTCTACTGCTACAAAAGCGGCTTTTCGTCTTCTAGGTGCAAACAAACGAGAGGAGTACCGCAAGGTTCAGTCCTTTCCCCGGCGCTTTTTAATATTCTCATGAGCTCAATTCCCCATCATGAAGAAGTCACAACTTATGTTTATGCAGATTATATTGCGTTTTTCGCATCTGCAAATGACATTCATACGTTATATCAACGACTGCAAGCTTACCTTTCCGCCCTGGAGAGCTGGTTAGATGTTAACCAGTTTTTACACAATACCAGCAAATGTGCCATTCTCGTTTTCCCGATAAATGACCCAGTGCATATATCTCTCTCTTACCACCTACAAGACATACCACAGGTAGAATCGGTTAAGTACCTTGGTATAGTTTATAACTCCTCTCTCAACTGGCGGCCACATATAGATCATGTGACTGGAAAAGGTACCCGTGCAATTGGCATTTTGCGCAGGCTGAGCAATCGTCGAATTGGATTGAGAAGAGATACACTTCTAATGATATATCGCATGTACGTTCGCCCTGTATTAGAATTTGGTTGCGCACTCTTCTCTGGAGCTCCAGCTTACACTTCCCGCCCTTTGATCCTCTTAGAAAGGGAAGCATTACATTTGTGCCTAGAGCTTCCTAAATTTGTCGCAAATTCTGTTCTTTATCTAGAATCCCGTGTTCCTCCTCTTTCGTGTAGGTTCCATCTTTTGACAGTACAGACGTTTTTGAGAATTTACGAATCACCGGTGCGACGCTCTCAAACAATATTCATTTCCCACCCTGATTGTTTTTTTCGTGCAAACTGGCCGCGTTCACATACTCCCCAAATTACATTCACGCAACACTTACTTGACCCTTTGGATGTGCGCATCTGTGATGTACTTCCGATTCCCGACAGATCTGTTACCACTGATATTCAATTCGATGACATCTTTCCTAATAATTCAAAATTACTTCCACATAGTATTCTAGATGGTATATTACAAGATCATCTGCAGAGCCTGCAAACAAACATCTTTATTGCAACAGATGCCTCACAATGTGAGGAAAAATCAGGTGTTGGTATATTTTCCCCTATTCTCGATGGGACATTTTCTCTTCGGCTGCCAGATTTTATACCCATATTTTTAGCTGAATTTATGGCGGTGGTGTTGGCTCTACGCAAATTCGACCCATCAATTACGTCTGCCGTGATAGTCACTGATTCATTGTCATTATGCTCATCCCTCACTGCTTCTTGTGACTCTCGCGTATTGAGGACGTTTAATTCATTGATACCTGTTTATTTGAAAAGTTTGCGTTTAATTTGGGTACCTGGCCATAAAGGACTTTTTATAAATGAAATAGCAGATTCACTAGCCAAGGCATCGATAACCGGACCAATTTTTCCGTATTGTCCTTTGACTGCTCATGTCACTGCTGCTAGATTTCGCAGGAGTGTCATTATGCAGGCAGTGTCAGGCTCTGCTCTAACTAATTCTTTGGAATACAGACATCTCCTATACCCTTGGCACAGAGACTTTTGCCAAAGCCGGAAAATTGAAGTGGCCATCACGAGGCTGCGCTGCCGTATCCCTACGTTAAACTTTTACTTACACAGGTCTGGTCTGGTCCCCTCACCATTATGGTCATTCTGTGGCGAAGCCGAGAAATTAGACCCTTTCTTGTTGTAGGCGTTTTTCTGCAATAAGGAAAAGACTACTGGAAATTCCGCTTCGCAATATTGGCCTAGATTTATCGGAACCTGTAATTCTACCTTTTGGAGCCTCCAGTATTGGGTTCAGCCACAGAAATGCTTGCTTGGCAATCCAAAATTATCTCATTGAATCAAATCGATTACCATGATAAACTTATTGTCACCTTTGCCACCATAGTTTTCTTTTATTCATATATTTCTTTTTTAACCTATTATTAATTAGTGTTTTTTTTCTTCTTCTCTCACAAAATTTTCCTGTCTAAACTCCAGTATTCTATTCGTTATTTCCCTTGTTTTTATGCACCGAATATACCCACCCGATTCATGGCCAATCCCCCACTGTGGGTATGCGCCACAACCACTCAGTACAACAACAACAACAACAACCGGCGCTCTGGGCCTCTCGCTGTAATGCAGTTTTTTACGGTATTGTCACTTTCGGGAAAGGGATTTCATGGAGGATGAGCAAGAATACGCTCGCACGACCCCCTGGACAAGGTTAGTCGTTTGCTCCATCGCTCATTTTTGGACGACGTGCTTTTGGAAGCTCGGACCAGCTCGATTCCTGAGAGAGCTCAACGCCGGAAGTCATTGACTCTGACAGCGATTACACCGTAGCCATGGGCCGCCGTATGAAGAAGATGCACCAGATGTCGAGTGAGCCGACTTCGTCGAATCAGAGTGAGCAGAAATCCTTCATCATTTCTTACGTGCCGCTCTTGGTGTCACAGAGCATGAACTCCCTGAGCAGGCAATTTCTAGCAGAATATTTCGAAAGTGTTTCCCCTGGGCAAATCAATGAAATCAGGATCAACGCTCGAAAGAACATCCTGATGGTAGATGCGAAAAGTTCAGAAATACTGGAGAAGTTAAAGACCATTCCGACGTTAAGCGAAATCCCCGTTCGCTCCTTTATTACTTACGGAAAGGAGACAACGACCAATATGAGTTCCGACGTGGACCTCGAAATAAAGTATGTGGACCTCAAGAGTCTTTTGAGGTCATCGGTGCGCATTCTTTAGATTCACCGCTTTGGGAAGTCCCGTTGCATCAAGTTAATATTTGCTTCTTCGACATTGCCAGCGTCTGTCAAAGTGGGCTACGTTGTACACCGCATACGACCATTGGTTCCACGGCCTCTTCAGTGCCGAAAATGTCTAAAGATCGGCCACGTAAGCGCTGTGTGTAGAAGTGAAGTTACTTGCCCGCGTTGTGGCGGACAACATAATACCGCCGACTGTGATGTCCTAACTGCCCGGGCTCTCATGAAGCGATGTCGAAGGAATGTCTGAAGATCCAACAAGAAGCTCGTATTCTTCGGAAAATGGCAAAAGACAAAACTTCCCGTAGACAGGCTGCTGAATCTGTTCGCCAAAGTGAACAACACTCGCGAAAGAAGCACCACCAAACCACTTTTGAAGAACTGCATAGCAGGGCGAACGCGCCACAACCACCTGTGCCTATGCCCGCACCTAGGACAGTAACCCCACCTACAGCTAATTCAAGGTCGGCGAGGGCACACGGCGAAAATTCGTCTCCGCCGGCTGATACACACACAGAATGGCCTTGGCTGCCCTCGAGACCCACGGCCTTGACAGCGGGCCGTAGTGGTCCTCTGCGTCAAGAAGGCAAAAATGATAGGGCCAATAAAACTGGAAACAAAATAGGCAAGCATGGACATGCACATAATGCGAATAAAAGCGTTCAGAAAATGCTGCAGCACCTGGTAGAGTCAACGCACGCTATTCTCTGCGGTGTACTGGAGCCGCTTATCGCAGCATTTTGTATAGTTTTTTGCTTGGTACCTCTGCATCTGACTTAGGAGAAGCCCACACGCCAGCTTCGTCTTAGCGCCTGTATCTGAAGGTTCGTTTATACTAGTGAACAGAGGCAAGGTCGGGAACCCGGTGGTGGCGTCATGAATGGCATGTCTGAATGTTTATCAACGGAACTTCCTTTCACCGTTGTGCATCCCTATTTCTATTTCATAATTATCCCTCATCATACCTTTATGTCCCTGTTCCCCCTCCCCCTGTGCAGAGTAGCAGGCTAGAACACGCAAGCTCAGGCCGACCTCTCTGCTTTCTTTCAAATAAATTATATTGTTATATTATACGTGATGCAGCAATATATATCGTTCTCTCTTGTATTTAAACGTTTTCATTCGGCAACGGTAGGTATTTGGGCCCTTCCATTAAGTTTGCATATTTCTGGCAGGTTAACTGAGACGTAAATGGTAGGCTTCTCTAGTGCAAAAAATTCTCACGCAGGAAAAAAATGATTCACGATTTTCAAAGAGTTACAACACCTTTGGCGTTGCAGATTCTCTTAAAATGCGTACTTTCGGGTAAGCAAAGAACAATGTGCCCTTGTAATGTTCATTCAACTGTAACTATGCACCGTGTAACAAAAGCAAACATGCAAATTCGCATCTTAGTTTTCATACTCAAGTTGACCTGTCATTGAAGTATAGCGAAGTGCTGCTGCGGTGGAAGACTTCGTTAGATGAGGAATCGTCATGGAAACATTCTCATTTCTGTACAAGTGACCCAAGCTCTCTTAAAGTACTAATAAGATCTCCGATAAGAACGTAATGGCTGACGCTTGTGATGACGCTATGCTCATCATGTAGGTAATGTGAAAACAACTCGGCCTTTCCTTGTCCACCAGCCGCAAGAACGATACGAACAAACCATTCCCCTGATCGTAATGTCGACGCATGGGTAGATACCCCATTGCTCCATGTCCGGTGAAAGTATTCATCTTGGCGGCGGCAGAGTGAGTTACGCTTTCATGAGCTCTTCGGGCTATGGAAGGAACGCAGTTGATTGGGCTATCATTCAATGCCAAGCGCTTGCCGACAGAACTACACGGTTCATGTTTACGCAAAACAGACAGAAACTGGACACGGTAAGTGCTCCTTGCTGTTCTTCTGTCGTTGTCGCGAGCTCTTCGAGGCAGCCGCGCTCTCGCAGGATTGGTCTTAGCTGTCTCTGCTTGAGCTAGAAATATTGGGACAGAATGCACCTTTACTTTACTCGAGTAACTAGATTGCACGAACTTACGTGACCACAACTGGGCGGATGGAGCCGTTCCTGACCATCTGCAGCACTTGGTTGTCATTACAATGTAATCGCTTGCGGGTTCACTCCCGAAGAAGACATAAAAATATAACTACACTAGGCACGCAAGTCAAATGTCGTGGTAAGAAGCGGCATGAAAGCGTTACAGCTCAGTGAATGTCCATTATGCGAAGACGTCTTTTTTTTTTTCCTAACTTACCTTTTAATCATACACACACGCATATATTTTTCGATACAGTAATACACGTTGCATTTCCGACCTGAATATTAGTTCCTTCAATATGCTAGCCGTAACTTCGTGAAGGCGTTAGAATTCATAAAAGCTAAATACTACATGGCCCTTATAAAGTTACGTAAGTTCGGCGTCAATGACGCGCTCATGCGCATAGGTTACCGCAGTCAACTTCTAAAAGTTGTAGTTCCGGGGAGCTTAACCTTTTTTTCTGGTCCGCCATGCTAGAGGCCTGACAATTTCAGAAAAAAAAGATGCGCGAGGCCTGCTAGGATTATTCTCTCATCCTTACTGATATTATAAAAATATCGAAGCCGTACTTACACATAACAGGACACTATCCAACACCGAAGCCGAACGTCATGATAATTGTAAATCAAGACAATAATGAAATGCTTTACCGAACGCTTGCACCATTTCACGGTCTGTGACCGCGTGGTCACATTTCCTGTCTTTTTTTTTTTGATCCGTATATACTCCCACAGCACTCAACGTTACACTCCTTGTCGTTAAACTTGCTATGGGAGCAAATGAAATGCACGTTCAGCAAACATATGCGAGCTATCGGAACGGACAGCGAAATCGCCGTAGAAGCTGGTCCAGTTTCAACAACCACCTGAAGGTTTCCTGGTAGCAGCTGCTCCGCGTCCGGATCTATCTATCTAGCTTTTTTTAAAGTTTTGCATCATGCACAGCCGAAGAACGCGAAACAACATTTGTTTTCGCAGACGTACGCAGCGGCGGCGGCCTGCTATATTAATGTGATGGGCATACCGATGGGATCTTGCGTTCTCAAACTCGTCAGTACAAGCCGTCGCCCACTCCCGTAACCGAGACACGGTGTCCATGACGGAGTCATATATATATATATATATATATATATATATATATATATATATATATGTAGTCTATACGGCTGGCATGGCCAAATCATGAATGGGAGCTTACCACTGTCATTGAAAAGAATTGTGTACAATCATTGGATTCTACCGGTGCTAACATGTGGGGCAGAAACTTGGAGGTTAACAAAGAAGCTCGAGAAGAAGTTAGGGACCCCAAAAAGAGCGATGGAACGGAAAATGTTAGGCCTAACGTTAAGAGACAGGAAGATAGCGGTGTGGGTCAGACAACAAACTGGGATAGCCGATATTGTAGCTCACATTAAGCGGAAGAAATGGAGCTGGACAGACCATGTAATGCGTAGGATGGATAACCGGTGGACCATTAGGGTTACAGAATCGATACCAAGAGAAGGGAAGCGCAGTCGAGGAGGGCAGAAAACTAGGTGGGATGATTACGTTAGGAAATTTGCAGGCGCTAGTTGGAATCGTCTAGCGCAAGACATGGGTAAGTGGAGATCACTGGGAGAGGCCTTCGTCCTGCGGTGGACATGAATAGGCTGGTGATGATGATGATGATGATGATGATGATGATGATGATGATCCTGTAAAAGTTATATTTTCGGCCCATCTAATTTTGTTATCGGAGCATTCCACGCGCCGTGGTAGCTTAGTGGCCGTGGCATTGCGCTGCTTGACAAACAGGTGGCGGGTTCGATCCCTGCTGCAGCGGCCGCAATCCGATGAGGGCGTAATGCAAGAACGCCCGTGCATTTGAATTGAGGTACAGGCTAAGGAACACGGGGGGTTGAAAATTGTTCCTTAGCTCCCCTCTATGGTGTGCCTCATAATAAGGTTGCGGTTAATTCTCGCACGGATAAACTCTGAATTTAATTTATTTAAATTTATATTAATAAGTGCTCTCGAGTCTATTTAGCGCTTCGCATAAAGGTTCTAAATCGTTAAGCTGTGTACACTTTGATACTTTTATGGTATCAGCTAGAGGCATTTTAAATATATCTGAAGTCAAGGATAGAAATGTCTTGTCTTTTTTTTTCTTTTTTCTATTCGAGAGATAAAGACCCAAGATTTACGGTTCGCATAGATCACTTCAGGTTCATCCAGATATGTGCAAGTACAACACTACCAACACTATCCTTTCCTGTCCTGATCGTTTTTTTTTTTCGTCCTTGGTTGCGTCTAAACACCACGGAATAACACTACCACCTGGAGCACTCTTAAAAAAGGGGTGATATCCGAGCTCGTAAATGGCCTTTCATGGCCGGAATTCATACTTTTGAATATTTCCGTAGAATTTAAAGCCAATAACTCAATGGCTTAGAACCACTGCAGAATTTTTCTCCCATTTCTTTTCATGAAGAACTTAAGGAAACACTGCTATTGACGTGTGCTGTTTCCAAGCACAGAACAGTTGGAATGACATGCAGGCTTTACCGGAAGGCTTGAAAGGCTAACGACGCGTGCATATCCTAGCCAAAAAGAGAGATAACGGGGGAGGGCGAGTGCACCAGACAGAGAAAGGATGACAGATTTAATTTCAAATAGAAACTGCAAAACGGGGAACCGAGGGGCCGAAGTAATTTACCCTATTTCTGTTTAATTTTCGCCGTTTGAATTTCCGTTCGCTTTGTATCGATTTAAAAATGAAGTTAAAACCTAGAGAGACGGCACTGAGAGCTGATGACTCCAGTTTGGGCCTATCATGCATAGAAAACTGAGCAGAATTGTGTGAAGGCGGTGTGGTGATGGGGCCAAGGGGGGAGGGGGTGATGAGGGAGGGGGGGAGGGAGCTCTTCGTGTCGATGGTAGCATTTTACGGTCCATCATCCTCACTGAACGGATGTCTCCAAAGGTCCCAGTTTTCCGGACTTCTCCGCTTCTTTGCGCGGGTTGTTCTGTCTTCGCGTTTGCTATTCGGCCCTAAATCCCGGTTCCCGTTTCACTATGGCATCCCTTTTTATTTCTTCTTGACTCGGCTCAAGGCTGTTCTCTAGGTGTTCTATAGCATTCTTCTTTTCGGGGTTCGATATAGCTCTCCATTTTCGAGTCAATGCGCTATCTCGAGTTGCATCGTCCCCTTCTTCACGACTTCGTGTGAGTGGAAAACGACGAGAAGTGAATGCGGAGGCCGCAAGAAGTAGAAAGAAACCGCAGTGTCGTCCGCGATTGTGTTTTATGGATACGTTGCGAAAAGGGCCGTCAGCGAGTCGCGAAATGCCATCAGCTGTTGCGTGAGTAAATAAAAAATAAAAACGGCAGTATGTTTTGCTTGAATGGAACTGGACTGAAAGTTTCTAAAAGAACGCTCTGAATTCCAAAAGGAGAGGTACAGTTGAAGTTACAAGTACATCTCTTTGGTGGGGAGCATTGCAGAATTCAAGTGCAACTTTCTGCGGGTGGTAGTGTTATAAGTTCGTGCGGTTCGGTTCACCGAAGCATTTTTTCTTCGCTCGATATCAAACAGGCCTAACTTTACTAGTTCGATATCGGGCAGTTATCTGTTTTCGGCAAACTATTGCAGGGCGCTGTCGTCGGTATTCAAGTATTACGTGCGCTGTATATACGCAAAAAAAAGGTGTAAGCTATGTCCGCACACTGATTTACGCATATATTATTTATGAAGTATTTCATGCTAATGTCTCAGGACATCTCATTTTATTGGTCGTCATGGATACCTGTGCCTTGTAAGCCGTCGCCACAGTGTGGTGTCTATGGGTGAATGAGCGGGTGCCCAGCATTCGGAATTCCGTCGCATTTTGGGGTGGCGACGTTCTCAAACGTCTTAGGATAGTATATGGCCAAGTTGAAATACCTTGACAACCAGATTCCAGTATTCATAAATAAATTATTTCATATTGCAATAAAGAATCCTTGCTGTTTTGCTTTGGTAGTCGTCACCGAGGAGGATAGAGAGACACTTATTTACTGTTTTATGGTCGTCGCCCCCATTGTCACCTGTGCTAAAATTTCCCGTGTGTGGGAAATTGGTGTGACCCGCCGTGGTTGCTTGGAGGGTTTGGCGTTTGCGCAGCTAAGCGCTAGGTCGTGAGATCAAATCCCGGCTGTGGTGGCCGCAATTTCGATGGGGGCAAAATGCAAGATCACCCATGTGCCATGCACTGGGTCCACGTTAGAAAGTCCCCTGGTGGTCAAAATTATTCTCAATCCGACACTATGGCGTGCCTCGTAATGAGATCGTTGTTTTGGCACGTAAGCCTCCAGAATTTATTTTAATTTTAAATGAGCGCCAGAAGATGTACGGTGCAAGGGTCTCGAGCGAACGCTCGCTTCACCTGCACGGTGGAAGGAATAAAAATTTCAGCAACACATCAAGCAGCACTGAAAA
Organism: Dermacentor silvarum; assembly: GCF_013339745.2. Taxonomy (NCBI): domain Eukaryota; kingdom Metazoa; phylum Arthropoda; class Arachnida; order Ixodida; family Ixodidae; genus Dermacentor; species Dermacentor silvarum. The sequence goes on along the minus strand of NC_051160.1, from coordinate 105,280,344 downwards.
AAAAAGTGCATCTGTTTTCCGAGAACGGTGAGACTCGCTGCCCAATTCGGGATATTGTCTGGCTGTTTCCTGCTCTTGTTGCGATGCTTCCTTATCAGGATCGGTCACGCTTCTATAGATATTAAGCAGCACCGCTTTCGTATTACAATCTTTATAAAAGAGCCCACCGTCTCAGAAAACAGGAAACCCAACTTCTATAAGCAGGGCGCGCCTTTTCGTAACCTGTTGCCTACTTTCTGTGATCATTTCATGTAGCTTGTAATTGAATCCTGGGTGCTTTTTCTTTTGTTTTTGATCGAAGATACTTTTGACCAGAGAGGAGCTCCGCTACTAAATTTTATCGCCTAGCAACATACGGTAGCTGCTTCCTTAAAATACAGGTCGTTATGCTACTTTCAAGGACAAATCCTTATTAAAGACAACTTTTTAAAGCCTTATTTCCACTCTAAACCAAGAAACGTTCGATCTCACTTGTCCTTTTACATACAACTACATTCCGAATTTAAAAAAAATAACAATATTGACGACACTGCTAAAAACCATGAAGAACGGGAAGTACTTGCCTAATAAGTGCGTCCCATTACACCCGTATGCTTGAATAGTTTCAGTACTCTAGTTGGGACGCATATTAAGTAGATGATAGAATACAACACCACTACTATTCCGGATCATCTTCATAATAACGGAGCCCTGACATAGAGTACAATTCTAGCGTAATATATGCAGGTCGCACCCAATTTTACTAAGGCATTCTGGATCACACATATATGTTGTCTGCGACTTTATTTGTGCCAACAGTCGCTTTACAACCACGTTAACTTTACGTCGCTCATATAGCGATGGATGCAGGCAAGCGACATTACGCAAAGCGAACCGGGACAGCATTTTGCGTTTGTGATGAAAACTAGTTCTCGACGTTTTAGCACTGTTTTCACTGATAAAACGTGCCGTCAAAAGTTCTCGCAATTGAAATGTTCTCGCAATCGAATGAAGAGAAATGTTCAACTGCACTGCATAAATATACTTCAAGAATACAGGAATCTAGTCCTTCTAATATGACCTACTTGTTGATACGCGTTCTATGGGTGCTTCTTCAACGCCTGTTTAACGAAATGTGGGAAAGTTTACTTCACTGGTGTCAGCGCGAATGAAGGACCGTGATTAAACATAAGTGAACTACAAATGATTGGTGACCCAATGAGCACAAATTTCTATATGAGCTGATTTTTGTCAGTTTCCCAACCGCCCTTCTATCCCGCTCTGGCCTTTCACTCGTGCATTATACTGCGCTTTTCTGTACATGAAAGTGCTACGTATCACGATATATTTATTGCAGAGGCCTTTCGGTAGGGCGTTTTCTGATAAGCTATTCAAGAGTATTTACAGGAGCTCAAGCCAAAGACGCCAAGCATGTGAACGGCTGTTCTCTTCTGTCGTGTGATAACAAAATACCATATCGAAGTGCGTGAAAGAAGCCAACAAAATTATGCGTTACCTACTTTATAGTACGGGTCGAATACCCTTACGAGCTTCGTGAATTTGCTCGCAACAATGCGTTAAACAAAAATTATGGTGGGATGTGACCTCGTAGCGATGTTTTGCAAGTGTACAACGGGTGCGTACTTTTTGCCTTTGGGCTTCCTTGAAGTTGAGAGCCGTGGCGAAGTCTTCAATAATTTGTGCTCAATGAACAACCCACGCCGAGCATTCCATCGTAACGCTTCGCGGACAACTTCTCCACGGCGGTTGTCGGACCGTTGCGGGATCAGTGGGAATGATCACCAAGATGTCACACGAAGAAGAACACTGCGCGTCAATTCCGCTCGCGTTCACAGGCACTGCGAGGCAGCTTCGTCACCAGGCACGCACATTTTACTTAACAGAGTGGAGCAACCCAAAAATAAGGCGGAAAACACCAACTTGAGCGACGTGAGGCATCGTTTTCCTTCGCGACCGATAACACTGCACTAATAGGAATGACAGAGAGTGATGCGTGCGATGTCTGCGACTGTCAACTGTACGAGTGCGTTGTGTTTAAATCACAAATACAGTCATGCTGTAACATAGTGCAGTGACTTGACGATCGACCGATGTCGGTGCAGGTACTGTACACAGTGCCATCTCTCTGGCTTGTCACGGTCACTGTGCTTTCAAAAGTTTGTCAAGTATCCGCCAACTAGGCCCACAGAAAGTTCTTCTAAACCATATTTCTTCTACATCGGGCCCGTGTTTTCTCTGTTCAAGTTCACATCTCAGCATCGACTTTTTTGTCACCCACATCGTCACAGCTACGTGCCGCTTTAGATTTTACGCCTATTGCATCCGGAATGGCATCACCCGACTGAGATGTCTTGCCTCTTCGGCAACGTGCGCCCGCCTTGGGGTCGTATCAAGTGCATCTGCAAGATTCTCCGCTATGATTTCTGGCGTCAAGTGCGGTTCTACCAGGACTGGCAACGCATAACCTGCTATTCCAGCGATCCTCCTTGGGTTGCAGAAAAAAAGTTGCAGCGCATGAGGACTTTGGCAGCTCGGATGACCGATGCGTCATGGCAAGGGTTGCTCCGCAACATACTTCGGTCTGTATACTGAAAGGAAGACTAAGATCCAAGGCGAACAAACAAACGGCTTGCTCCTGCTTGGCGGGGTGAACGTGCCCGAAGACGTAGCAGCAGTGCTCAAGAAGGAACCGAAATTCGGCGTTGCGCCTGATGTTCAAGCACATGAACTCCGGGATATAGGAGAGTTGACAGGAAAGCTGGCGCGGAGGCCACCGAATGTTGCCTTCTACAAGGTGTAGACAGCCTTGTCAACGCTGAATCCCAACACAGACCACGAAGAGACATTCCACCCACTGGAAAAGTCATGTATTATTTCTGAAAAAAATGGTCTGCAAGTATGTTTTTCAGCAAAAATCCACAAAGACAATATTCCGCTCCGGTCAATAGTGTGTGAAAAAGGATCTTGGCAGCACTGCGTTAGCGTATGTGTTTGCTGAAACTTCTGAAACAGGTAAAAATTTCATATTCCTTGATTGTTCGTAAATCTGATGAATTGGTCCAGTTTTTTAAGGAAAAAACAAATGTCGGATAAACCTTCTTCATTGATGTCGAGGACTTTCTTTACTCTGTACCCCAGCATAAATCGCTAGCCTCTGTTAAAGAGTGTATAGCTGAAAACCCCGAGGTCGCCTTCCAGAACACAGTGGGTATTAGTACGAGTAACTTTATTACTTTTTAGAGCCCTATTTACACTCCACTTTTGTATCTTTTAACAAAAAAAATTCTTTTTGCGGAGGGAGGGCATTTCCATTGGCTCTTGTGTGGCGCCAATTTTATGCGATATAAGTCTCAGGTCGACCGTACACTGGACAAAGAAAGCGGGAAGTTTTTACGTGTCTTTAGATTTGTAGATGATGTTTAATATTGCTAAAGCCACAGGTGGGGCGTTTACGGGCACCAAGTTGAAGTAACTTTAGACCTTTTTAACCGGCATGGGAAGGGATGAACTTCTCCATTCAGAACTCCCTCCAATTTCTAGACATTCATGTTAGTTTTTCGCGGGCACATGTGCGCTGGTCTCATAGACCTCCGCCTAGGAAGGGGAGCCTACCTTTCGACTCTGCTCACTCTAACATAGTGGAAATAGCCATAGCATCTGTTTGCCTAGAGTCCTCGCGTAAGAAATCCTGCCAGCACACGATGCAAGAAAACTTCCAAGCGCCGGTGACAAAACTGCTGGTGGCAGGTTTCCCTCCAACAGTCATCCCTGCAGTTGCTGAGGGTCTGTTGCAGAAGTTTAAGAAAGGGAAAAGAAGAATGACAGTACAGATTTCAGAGAGCGGAGGGGGGGGGGGGGGGGCATGCGCTGCACGTAGTTCGTTACATCCACGAAGTTTCGCATAACCTCAAGCAGTTCGCTAGTAGGAACGACGTTGGCGTGGTTTTTTCTGCCCCCAACAAACTCGACCGTCTATGCCCTCTGCATAGCCACAGCAGGCAAAATGGTGCCAGGTTGCCATAAGAACCACCTCTCACCCTATCTCAACTGCACCTACGGAGTTGTCTATGACATACCTTTGTTCTGTGGCAAAAGCTATATCGGTCAAACAGGAAGGTGTGTGCTTAACCGATTTAGAGAGCACGCCTTCAATATTAAAAAGTAGCGAACGCATTTGGCGGATCACGTGAACTCTTGGGGATGTGAGGCATTATTTTATGACGCGAAGATTCTTGGTAAGAGCCACAATGAGCAAGCCCACTTGTTACTGGAAGCATATCACATAAAAATGAAGGAAGGTTGCATCTGTGAGCCTTCTTGAAATCTGTACGCAAAAGAGTTCGGATACCTCGACGAGCATGTATATTAGGCATTTCTTATTTATTTTCGTGTCAGGTTTTTTTAATGAACTCTTCTGCGCATGTACCTTTCTCATAATATTTCATGACGACATTGTGGAATAAATAGTTGAAAGTAGCGCCTCTCATGTCTTCGAGCTTCCTTTTGTGCTCTGTCTCTTGGTTGCGCTTTAAAAAAAGTTTGCGAAGCATGCAGCAACTACGCCCACAGAAAGTTCATCGTATTATTTGCATTGTTGGTTTCATGTTCATCGAACGAATTCGCAAGTCAACCTTCTCCCCACCGCTAGTTGGTCCCATTGTTCCATCCACTAGATATCTGTTTATATGAACATTGCATTTACTTATGGTGCTTCCAACTTACTTGTCCATATTGATGCTGGAAATTAATTAAGTATATTCGTATATCATGTGAAAAATACAATTTAGCATAATGTTTGTTAAACGCGTACGTTTCGTACACCAAGCCCAAGCTCCTTTCAACAAACAGCCTCTGTATGCGGGTGCAGCAAAGCAATCTTCCGCACCCTTGTTTCGACATCGGAGATGCCATCCAAGCTTACGCAGCTGCACACCTACAGAAACAGGGAATTGTGCACCTACCGATGGGGTGTGGACGCGAAATCTCACTACTTTCGTCGTGCTTTAACCTAACACCCACCGCGTTGTCTGTATGGCTACGGCATTTTGTTATTGTATACGAGTACACGAATTCGATTCCTGACCGCGGAAGTTTCCGTCAGATTGCGGTGGCATGCCAAAAGAAATGTGTACAAACTCGCACGGTAAAGAATCCCAGAAGGTCAGAATAAATCTGGGAGGCCTACGCTACAGCCTCTCTTGAGCGGCATCCCACTGCAAAGCTTAAGCACGTTAAAACAAAATCACTTTATTTAACTATACTACAGACGTGCTGGAACGCCAGGACCGTGAGTACGGCGCTGGCGTTTCAGCCCCGCGATGACTAAACGTTCCTTATTTTCGATTTTTCTCGTACGTATACGGCTTGCAATCCTTGTTAACGTGGTGCACAGGATATTTGTTTTGATGGAGGCTGCCGGCACCACAGCGCACTTGGCGCGCTTCCCGTAACATCTAATTGCTTTTGTAACAAAGGCATTGAAATTTGGCGTACTCTGCGTTCTATAGGGCTGAACAATTTTGCAATATATGTACTCAAACGCTTCAAAATTTGCACTACCATGTGAACAAAATTTTCAATGCAAAGTATAGATGCGAGTTCTGGAACAGCCAGTATACGATGTACTTGAAGTACAATACTTGCTCGAGGAAAATGTGAACATATTGTCTGTCGAAAAAAGCTCCCTCCAATCAGAGACTTCCCAAAGGCATTACCGTAGACGGTAATCGGTAATCTCTGTGGGAAGTTCCTGAGGGGAGGGAGCTTTTGTTCTCCACATGAGGCCAGCGCTAAACAAATGTGCCAGTAATAAAAAAAAAAGAAACGGGAGATTCACTCCGACAGCACATAAACCACACTCAAGCGTGCGCATGGGCACACACACACAAAAAAATACTAATAATAAAGATGTCATGTGAAGAAAGAAAAGCCTTTACCCCGAGCGCAATTAATTCACGGCTCTTTGTCCAAAGTTCCGTGCTCCGCTAACAATGGGAGTGGCGACGGCTCAGAGAAAGGAACCCGTGCTGATCCACTCAAGCGCGATGTAATGGCACATCGCCCATTCAAACGAGTACCGCTGCATTTTTCCAAGCAGCTGGCGTCGAGACGAAGCTTCCCTCAGCGTATAACTGTCTTGAGTGGTATTGATTGCTCAAATGAGCGCAGCATCAGGGGTATAAGTGTTTCCTTTTATCGACGATCGTACGCGAAAGCCATACCTTTATGCCGGAACTTTAACCAGACAGGTGCCAAATTCACAAAGCTTTTCATTCTTAAAGGATCTTGCCATAAGCCAGCCGCTTTCGCTAATAATATGTCCAAGATCTGGATTGGCCGAAATTTTGTCTTACGGGCAATCCTAGCACGAGAGTGCGAATAGGGGCCCATGTGTTGGAGGTCGCTCAGTCGGAGTGGTTAAGCAGCTCGAAGCTAGATTGAGCGACATAAAGTTTAAGGATACCTGGAGAGATTAGCCTGGCGGCAGGCCAACACCACTTAGATAGCACAAGGCCTGTTCACTCCGATCCGTGACGTCATGCTACCTGGCCCAAAATTTTCATTGCCAAACCTGGCGTGACGACAGCGGTGGCGTCGAAATTGCCGCTGGTTACTCGGGAGCATCCCCACTAGATTCTATGGCAGTCGGGCAAGGTACCATGATGTCATAGATCGGAGTGAACAGGCCTTGTCCTATCTAGGTGGTGTTGGGCAGGCCTGGCCTGCTACTCTACGTGAGATGGTGAAAGGAGAAAGAGAGTAAAATAAAGCCAAAAATTTACCTGGTGCTGGTCTTGCAATGATCCGAGCTAGAGATTACCAAGGGTCATTCCGGAATGAACGTAGGACGTTGTCGTTCTCATTTGTAGTCTAATTCGTGGAAAAGCGTGGTATATTGACTAGATCTACTCATTATTTTGCTTCGTGGCTTGGAAAGAAGCTTTCGCAAGCCAGCTGTTGCCACCACCAGCTACCTCTCTTCCAAGACCATTCCTGTCCTCACATTCTCTATTTTAATTTTTCATCATTATCGCGGCATGCGCGCTGCACTCGCAAACTTCCCACTTTAATCGTTTCCGAGCCCACAGTTTCTTGTTTTTTCAAGAAGCCACCAAAATTGTACTGAATGTTGCCTGACTGATTTCATAGTCAACAGCTTTAAATATGGAATATCCGCCTTTCATTTTCATTTTCTGTTGCACTTTGGTGTCAATATTTTTGTTTCGTGTTTTGAGTTGCGGATAAGCAGCGCCCAGAAGCAGTCTGTATGTAGATCGGTATTTTTGTACTAGAACTCAAGCATGCTTTTGCTGTCCTCCGTGGGAAGCATTATTCGGGGCAAATAATCGTCGATCAACGTGCTTTTTTTTGAGCCACATTCACGCGACAGTGGACAGGGTTCAAAACTTTCCTCGAATCATCGATACTACGATGAAACTCCAAAATACGACGACTGGAGTTCTCCCGATCTAAGTGTTTACTTGAGCGGAAAAAACGTCCAATAACACAGCCGTTACGGCAATGACAATGGCCGCCGTCGCTGCAGTCGCCTCACTCCTCCACCCTTCGCCAACTCCAGGGGAGCCATCGATTTTCGCGGCGTTTCCATCAACCGCGTCCTCAAGAATCATTTTTCGGGAAGCTGGCGTCATTTATTGTGCAGCGCTCACATCAGAACGATGAAACGACTGCATCTCATCCGAGGAGTCAGTAGTGAAATGAAATCCCGGCATGAGTCAGACTGGCAATTTTGCAAGAAACGCCTGGAGGAGTGCATGATGGGTATGTACTATGGATGGTTGTAGTTACTGCAGGCGGACAAAGAAGGTGATTTCGTCGTGTTGTCTAAACTCGAGTTCAAATACAAAGCGCTGCAAGCAATTCACAAGAACTTCAAGGAAGTCAAGGTAAAAGCAACGCGCGCAGAGGATTTCTAGCTCTTGTGCAAGGAACTTAACTGTATTCGCTCGGCAAGCAGCCTCAACAAATGTTTTGTAAACGCATTGCAAGTTTGTTTTCCAGCAAAAATCCACAAAGACAATATTCCGCTCCGGTCAATCGTGTGTGAAAAAAGTTGCAGTGGCTTAGCTCGGCTATGCCAGGATATACGTAGCGTTAGCAAAGGTTCAGCTGATTATTCTTAGCTTATTCTTAAGATTATTCTTATGAGTCAAGCTTCTCCGTTCTTCTGCGCTGTTGAGCAGCATTTGCGCTCTCCTTCTCCATGGCTATACCACACTGGCAAACGCCAGTCAGAAGCGCAGCGGCTCCAGCGCAGTGTCAGACGGCGACTGCACAGCGAGCGCGCGCCGGCGCCAGTGCGTCTACCACGGCTACGACGTCACTCCTCTGGAATGCGCAGACCGGCGGCGGTGAGTCGCGCGCGGCGGCGGCGGAGTGCGCGAGAGGTGCCGGCTCCGGTGGCTCCGGTGCGCAAGCCGTGTGACATCACTGATCCTGCGCATGCGCAGCACGGCTCTTGATGTGCCGCGCGAAACGGGCTTGGCTAGGCCAGCGTAGCTAACGCTACAAAAGGATCTTGGCAGCACTGCGTTAGCGTATGTGTTTGCTGAAACTTGTGAAACGTAAACATTTCATATTCTTTGATTCTTCGTAAATCGGATGAATTGTTCCAGTTTTTCAAGAAAAAAACTAATCTCGGATAAACCTTTTTCATTGATGTCGAGGACTTTCTTTACTCTGTACCCCAGCATAAATTGCTAGCCTCTCTTAAAGAGTGTATAGCTGAAAACCCCGAGGTTGCCTTCCAGAACACAGTGGGTATTAGTACGAGTAACTTTATAACTTTGTTAGAGCCCTATTTACACTCCACTTTTGTATCTTTTAACAAAAAATTCTTTTTGCGGAGGGAGGGCATTTCCATTGGCTCTTGTGTGGCGCCAATTTTATGCGATATATGTCCCAGGTCGACCGTACTCTGGGCAAAGAAAGCGGGAGGAGGAGGAGGAAACAACATTATTTTGCAAATTTCTGCTAATTTAAGAAAGCGGGAAGTTTTTACGTGTCTTTAGATTTGTAGATTATTTTTAATGTTGCTAAAGCCACAGGCGGGGCCTTTACGGGCACCAAGTTGAAGTAACTTTAGACCTTTTTACCCGCATGGGAAGGGTTTGAACTTCCCACATGAACTTCTCCATTCAGAACTCCCTCCAGTTTCTAGACATTCATTTTAGCTTTTCACGGGAACATGTGCGCTGGTCTCATAGACCTCGGTCTAGGAAGGGGATCCTACCGTTCGACTCTGCTCACTCTAAGATAGTGGAAATAGCCATAGCATATGTTTGCCTAGAGTCCTCGCGGAAGAAATCCTGCCAGCACACAATGCAAGAAAACTTCCAAGCGCCCGGTGACAAAACTGCTGGTGGCAGGTTTCCCTCCAACAGTCATCCCTGCAGTTGCTGAGGGTCTGTTTCAGAAGTTTAAGAAAGGGCAAAGAAGAAGGACAGTACAGATTTCAGAGAGCGGGGGGGGGGGGGGGGGGGGGGCATGCGCTGCAGGTAGTTCGTTACATCCACGAAGTTTCGCATAACCTCAAGCAGTTCGCTAATAGGCACGACGTTAGAGTGGTTTTCTCTGCCCCCAACAAACTCGACCGTCTATGCCCTCGTATAGCCACAGGAGGCAGAATGATACCAGGTTGCCATAAGAACCACCTCTCACCCTATCTCAACTGCACCTACGGAGTTGTCTATGACATTCCTTTGTTCTGTGGCAAAAGCTATATCGGTCAAACAGGAAGGTGTGTGCTTGACCCATTTAGAGAGCACGCCTTCAATATTAAAAAGAAGTAGCGAACGCATTTGGCGGATCACGTGAAATCTTGGGGATGTGAAGCATTATTTTATGACGCGAAGATTCTTGGTAAGAGCCACAATGAGCAAGCCCGCTTGCAGGGGCGGATCCAGGTTTTTTCTGAGGGGGGGGGGGGGGGGGGGGTCAGCTTCTGTCAATGATGATGATGATGATAGTAGCCTTTCTTATTTACCGAAATTAGCGTTTTTCCTCACGATAAACCCGCGTTTTATACGGCTAAAGCCACACCTGTAGCCCTCCGTGATGGCTCAGTCAGCTCAGACGTTGAGCGCGAGATCGCTTGATCAAATACCGGCCGCGGCGGCCGCATTTCGATGGAGGCGAAATGCCAAAACGCCCGTGTTCTTGCGTTGTAGTGCATGTTAAAGAACCCCAGGTGGTCAAAATTAATCCGGAGCATTCCACTACTGCGTGCCTCATAATCAGGACTGGTTTTGGCACGTAAAACCCCAGAAAGAGGAAGAAGACCTGTAGCGAAGTCAGGTATCGGTTTCTCCGAGCTTATAGGAAAAGGACGTTACCCAATACAGCCATGTGCTTGGCGGCTGCGCCTGATAATACAGGGTGTTAAAAACTATAGCTTTATGGTTTTCTTAAAGTTAGGCACTGGGAGGCATGCGAAGACCACCTGTGAAAATAAGTTATGTGGCTAAGGGGGCACAAAGTGAGATGATAATTATCGCTGTGAGCAGCCCAATTAACTAAAATTGAACAATTATTTTTTGTTGACTGCAGTAAGTGGGTATGTTTGTATTGAAAACTTAGAGACACTCGAGTTTCTACACAGTATCAGTCGGAAGAATTATTCTAGCGTGTCCGTGCTCAGAGATATCAGACTCCAAATTTCAATTGTCGTACTGCGCAGAATAATCGAGAATAAAGACGCGACAATTCTCATGAATTCCCGTGAATGCTCATGAAGCTCAGTAACCACTTCTGTGGAGGGATGCCCGTGCCATCTTCTCTCTTGAGTCGTGGTGGTGTGTTGACTAGAGGAACGTTCGTGAATACGGGCGTAACGGTCCGCTCCAACGCAGCAACCACTACGCTGGTTGTTTACGATATGCGAATCACCGCGTATGAAGTCTCACGACGCCACCTACAAGAATAACAATGTGGCGTAGTAGGCGAGAGCGCGAGCCAGCGTCTTCATGTTTTGTTTCCCACGCGACGTCATCCTTTTACACAAGGCGCGCATCTGCTCCCGTTTCTCTAACCACGCGACGCCATCCTAGGCCCGCGCGCTGGCGTTGGCCGCTGACGTCACGCTCCCCCACTTCGCAGCCGCGGCTCGAGGCTTCGCCCCGCTCCGAGAGAACGCCCACTCAGATAAACGGATCCGGTGGGCTTGAGCCTCCCATGCTTAATGTACGACAATAAAACTGCGAAGTTACAATGAAAAACTTGTAGCGTACGAACGGTACTGTGCTCGTACTGGATATTGTCAACGTGTAACTGTGATCACAATGAGTGCTACAGTTAAAAAAAGTTGCCTATGCGTAGTTCTTAGTTTAGCTGTTAGTTGTTATTATTTATATATGAACACTTCAGCAAGAGATCTCTTTCATTAAGCAGGTTGGTCGCAGAACCGATGACAGCCAATGAGGCAACCGTTGACACCCCAAGGGGAAACTAAGTTAATCAGGCGCGAAGGCGCTCGAGCGGACCTCGGCGTGTTTGGCAAAAGGGACGTCCCCTCGTTCATTCGACGCCACCGACGGGACGGGTAAGGCACGGCAGGCGCCAGGAGGTCCAAGGTGTTCATGAGAAAAAATAACTACGGCAGCTTCGCGACACCACACTCCTACGGAATACAACTAAGCTTGTGAGCGAGCTAGCTTTACTTCTACATGGCTGATACCACTGGTACTCGCGAAAAATACTTTTGAAGAATGCTGGTGGCCATTTTTTTTGCGACAGGGCCATCCCCCTGTCAGCGAGGGGGCGATGCAGAAATCTGAGGGGGGGTCAGGACATCCGGACATCCCCCCTGGATCCGCGCCTGCCCGCTTGTTACTGGAAGCATATCACATAAAAAAGGAGGAAGGTTGCATCGGTGAGCCTTCTTGAAATCTGTACGCAAAAGAGTTCGGATACCTCGACGAGCATGTATATTAGGCATTTCTTATTTCTTTTCGTGTCAGGTTTTCTTTTTTAATAAACTCTTCTGCGCATGTGCCTTTCTCATATATATTTCATGACGACATTGTGGAATAAATAGTTGAAAGTAGCGCCTCTCATGTCTTTGAGCTTCCTTTTGTGCTCTGTCTCTTGGTTGCGCTTTAAAAAAAGTTTGCGAAGCATGCACCAACCACGCCCACAGAAAGTTCATCGTATTATTTGCATTGCTGGTTTCATGTTCATCGAACGAATTCGCCAGTCAACCTCCCCACCGCTAGTTGTTCGCATTGTTACATCCACTAGATATCTGTTTATATGAGCATTGCATTTACTTATGTAGCTTCCAACTTACTTGTCCACATTGATGCTGGAAATTAATTAAGTGTATTCGTAGATCATGTGAAAAATAGAATTCAGCATAATGTTTGTTAAACGCGTACGTTTCGTACACCAAGCCCAAGCTCCTTTCAACAAACAGCCTCTGTATGCGGACGCAGCAAAGCAATCTTCCACACCCTTGTTTCGGCATTGGAGATGCCATCCAAGCTTGCGCAGCTGCACACCTACAGAAACAGGGAATTGTTCACCTACCGATGTGGTGTGGACGCGAGATCTCACTACTTTCGTCGTCCTTTAACCTAACACCCACCGCGTTGTCTCTATGGCTACGGCATTTTGTTATTGTATACTAGTACACGAATTCGATTCCTGACCGCGAAATCTTCAGTCAGATTGCGGTGGCATGCCAAAACAAATGTGTACAGTGCTTTAACTCGCCCGTTAAAGAACCCCAGAAGGTCAGAATTAATCCGGGAGGCCTCCGCTACGGCCTCTCTTGAGCGGCGTCCCACTGCAAAGCTTGATCACGTTAAAACAAAATCACTTTATTTAACTATACTACGGACGTGCTGGAACGCCAGGTCCGCGAGTACGGCGTTCGCGTTTCAGCCCCGCGATTACTAAACATTCCTTATTTTCGATTTTTCTCGTACGTATACGGCTTGCAATCCGTGTTAACGTGGTGCACAGGATATTTGTTTTGATGGAGGCTTGCGCACTTGGCGCGCTTCCCGTAACCTCTAATCGCTTTTGTAACAAAGGCATTGAATTTTGGCGGACTCTGCCTTCTATAGGGCTTAACAATTTAGCAATATATCTACTCAAACGCTTCAACATTTGCACTACCATGTGAACGGATTTTTCAATGCAAAGTTAGTATAGGTGCGAATTCTGGAACAGCAAGTATACGATGTACTTGAAGTACAATACTTGCTCGAAGAAAATGTGAACATATTGTCTGTCGAAAAAAGATCCCTCCATACGGGGACTTCCCAAAGGCATTACCGTAGACGGTAATCGGTAATCTCTGTGGGAAGTTCCTGAGGGGAGGGAGCTTTTGTTCCCCACATGAGGCTAGCGCTAAACAAATGTGCCAGCAATAAAAAAAAAGAAACGGGAGATTCACTCCGACAGCACATAAACCACACTCAAGCGTGCGCATGGGCACACACACACAAAAAAAGTACTAATAATAAAGATGTCATGTGAAGAAAGAAAAGCCTTTACCCCGAGCGCAATTAATTCACGGCTCTTTGTCCAAAGTTCCGTGCTCCGCCAACAATGGGAGTGGCGACGGCTCAGAGAAAGGAACCCGTGCTGATCCACTCAAGTGCGATGTAATGGCACATCGCCCATTCAAACGAGTACCGCTGCATTTTTCCAAGCATCTGGCGTCGAGACGAAGCTTCCCTCAGCGTATAACTGTCTTGAGTGGTATCGATTGCTCAAATGAGCGCAGCATCAGGGGTATAAGTGTTTCCTTTTATCGACGATCGTACGCGAAAGCCATACCTTTATGCCGGAACTCTAACCGGACAGGTGCCAAATTCACAAAGCTTTTCATTCTTAAAGGATCTTGCCATAAGCCAACCGCTTTCGCTAATAATATGTCCAAGATCTGGATTGGCCGAAATTTTGTCTTACGGGCAATCCTAGCACAAGAGTGCGAATACGGGACCATGTGTTGGAGGCCGCTCAGTCGGAGTGGTTAAGCAGCTCGAAGCTAGATTGAGCGACATAAAGTTTAAGGATACTTGGAGAGATTAGCCTGGCGGCAGGCCAACACCACTTAGATAGCACAAGGCCTGTTCACTCCGATCCGTGACGTCATGCTACCTGGCCCGAAATTTTCATTGCCAAACCTGGCGTGACGACAGCGGTGGCGTCGAAATTGCCGCTGGTTACTCGGGAGCATCCCCACTAGATTCTATGGCAGTCGGGCAAGGTACCATGATGTCATAGATCGGAGTGAACAGGCCTTGTCCTGTCTAGGTGGTGTTGGGCAGGCCTGGCCTGCTACTCTACGTGAGATGGTGAAAGGAGAAAGAGAGTAAAATAAAGCCAAAAACTTACCTGGTGCTGGTCTTGCAATGATCCGAGCTAGAGATTACCAAGGGTCATTCCGGAATGAACGTAGGACGTTGTCGTTCTCATTTGTAGTCTAATTCGTGGAAAAGCGTGGTATATTGACTAGATTTACTCATTTATTTTGCTTCGTGGCTTGGAAAGAAGCTTTCGCAAGTCAGCTGTTGCCACCACCAGCTACCTCTCTTCCAAGACCATTCCTGTCCGCACATTCTCTATTTTAATTTTTCATCATTATCGCGGCATGCGCACTGCACTCGAAAACTTCCACTTTAATCGTTTCCGAGCCCACAGTTTCTTGTTTTTCAAGAAGCCACCAAAATTGTACTGAATGTTCCCTGACTGATTCATAGTCAACAGCTTTAATTATGGAATATCCGCCTTTCATTTGTCATTTTCTGTTGCACTTTGGTGTCAATATTTTTGTTTCGTGTTTTTGAGTTGCGGATAAGCAGCGCCCCAGAAGCAGTCTGTATGTAGATCGGTATTTTTGTACTAGACCTCAAGCATGCTTTTGCTGTCCTCCGTGGGAAGCGTTATTCGGGGCAAATAATCGTCGATCAACGTGCCTTTTTTTTTTGAGCCACATTCACGCGACAGTGGACAAGGGTTCAAAACTTTCCTCGAAATCATCGATACTACGATGAAACTCCAAATACGACTGACTGGAGTTCTCCCGATCTAACTGTTTACTTGAGCGGAAGAAACGTCCAATAACACAGCCGTTACGGCATTGACAATGGCCGCCTCTGTCGCTGCAGTCGCCTCACTCCATGCCACACTTCGCCAACTCCAGGGGAGCCATCGATTTTCGCGGCGTTTCCATCAACCGCGTCCTCAAGAAATCAGTTTTTCGGGAAGCTCGTGTCATTTATTAGTGCATCGCTCACATCAGAAAGATGAAACGACTGCATCTCATCCGAGGTAGTCAGTAGACGAAATGAAATCCCGGCATGAGTCAGACTCGTCACTGGCATATTTCGCAAGAAACGCCTGGAGGAGTGCATTATGGGTGTGTACTATGGCTTAGAAATTAGATTCGTCACGCACTAGCGCTAGTGTCTTATAAAAACCCAGTTTCGAGATGAAGGGTGATTTAAAATGTTACGACGCAGGAAGCCTAGCATGCGGCTCGCGTTCTTAATTACGTATATTGCAGGTACGGGCAGTTTATGTTTGAAACGTTAGTGGTGATGTGCAGATCAAGGTAAGCATGTATATGAGTTGCCAAATTCGAGTGGAACGTTGTTTAATCGATATCGATGGTATCGGTCGTGTATATTACTTTTACTGCTTAAAGTAATCTGGACAAGTGCCGCCTTGTTCTTTACACTGCCGGCTGAATCAGTGTCTAGTCCGTTTATTATTATTATTATTATTATTATTATTATTATTATTATTGTTGTTGTTGTTGTTGTTGTTGTTGTTGTTGGTGGTGGTGGTGGTGGTGGTGATGTTGCTGTTGTTGCTGCTGCTGCTGTTGTTGTTGTTGTTGAATCGTCAATTGTAAATCTCATGCCGAGTTATCGTATTGATAGATCATGTTCTGTTAACGTCAATGGCCAAACGTCTTTTTCTTACGTCGTAAATAGCAGCGTCCCTCAGGGATCAGTATTGGGACCACTCCTGTTTTTAATTTTTATTATTTACGTTCTTTCTGCCATTCGACATTCTTCATTCCTTCTATCTGGCGATGACATAAAAATTTTTCAGGCAGTTTACACTGTTGATGACTGTCGCATCCTGCAGTCTTACCTGCTTTCTTTTTCTAAATAGGATAGACAGATAATAACCTATCCTTGAATGATGTTAAGACCAAAGTCACGACGTTCACCCGAAAACAGCAAACATCTCTTTTTCTTATTCGGTAGATTCGGTACCATTGTGTAGGATCAATCAGATCAGTGATCTCGGTGTACTATTTGATACAACTTCACACGTTTCAGTTCACACTAAACGCGTCGCAATGCGGGGTATGCGCACTCTTGACTCTGTTCCCGACTATCGCGAGAATTCAAATCTCCTACACCGTTCCGCAACTTATGAACAACAATCTTTCTTCCTCAACTTGAATACGCGTAGGTCATCTGAAACGGCATATCTAGATACAACCGTGACGTTATAGATCGGGTCCAGAAAAAGTTTTTAAGCATATATCATCACCGCTTTGCTAGCACGGACGCTGGACGTTGCTCTAGCACTGTCAGGTTATTGTCATTGCCCTTACATTGCAACCGACGTAATCGTGCTGACTTTCTGTTTCTTTTCAAACTCCTTTACGCTATCCTCATGTGCCCCCAACTCCTCAGTTGTATCATGTTTCGTATTGCGCGCGAGATCACCAGAGAACACAGACCTTTCCATGTTGCTGCCTGTCACCACCAACACTCCACCGTCCACAGAATACAGAGTCTTTAAAACGCCCACATTCGTGACCTTGATATTTTTAACAACTCGCTGTCATTATTCTGTTCTGAGCTTTGCGTTGTTGTCTCTTAGTTTCACCTATTGTTGAACTTCCCTCCTCCTCCTTTTTCCTATGTATGCATCTTGCGCCTTGGTAAATGTATGTGCACTTTTCTTTTCAAGATTGATATTTTTTATTCTTTTTTTACTGTTATTCCCCTGCTGTATTTCTTTTTTGATGTATACGTGCGCCAGCACTAAGACCTCATGGTTGTACCTGGGCACGATAAATAAATGATTGATTGATTGCTTGATGATCATAGCGATCCCAATGTTCTTTTTGATAGTACGTTAAGCTTCTCCACCCACTTTAAGCCCGCAGAAAGACGAGGCCTGCGCGCGTTTCGTTCCGTATGCACCAAGAGATTTCCAAGAGATTTCCGCACCCTACTTTCCTTCCTCGGATTGTTAATATCCCATTTGCCTCAGTGGTGTGGAATGGCTGAAGCAATTCAAATAGCAATTAATTGAGTGCGTGCGGTAAAAGTTCATGAGTGTATATCAACATGCTTTCCTGACATCGCTGACCAACAACATTTCAAGTCTGAATAATCATCCTACACTTCCGTCACTTAGCTGCAGACGTAGTCGTAGCGACGTCCTCTTTTCTGTACAAAATCATTGGCGGAATTATTATAAGCACCGATCTACTAGCTTGTCTTTCACTGTGGTTTCCGCAAACGACTTGCAGGTGACACATACCCTTCCACGTTCCTGCCTCTTTCAGCAGACGCTCTCCTCTCCACAGAATGCAGTCTTATAACTGCCATTTTCTCCACCTTGATATATTTCAAAACTTCTTTTCTTCTTCATGTTCCGAGCTTCGTGCTTCCTTTTGAGCCTTCCTTCTAGCTGCGCTCCTATCCTATCATCTCGTAGTTTCTCTCTCTGTCCATATATGTACTCTATCTCGCATACCCGTTATTGCTAAATTGTTGTTCATTATGATGAATACCCGGCGGACCATTAGAGTTACAGAATGAATACCGAGAGAAAGGAAGTGCAGTCGAGGACGGCAAAAAACTAGGTGGGGTGATGAAGTTAGGAAATTTGCAGGCGCAAGTTGGAATCAGTTAGCGCAAGACAGAGACAATTGGAAATCACACGGAGATGCCTTCGTACGTCTTGCAGTGCACATAAAATGTACCGTAAAAACCGTACTATATGTCGAACCGGAATATAGGTCGACCCCCCAACTAACCAATTCTAAAAACGAAAAAATCTTTTTCAATGGCAAAAGTACCGAAAGACACCCTTACCTTTAAACAAATGCGACTCAGCCGGTTGCACAATGGTGACAGTATTTATTTAAATGCTGCTCCGTGCCGTGATGATAAGGTGCTGACAAACACGCGGGTCGATGGTCGCACGATACGAAGCCCACGGCAACCTGGCGGGCTGCCGAGGGCTTCCGCGTACTCAATCGCCTTTTTCTTGAAGGCGACGGTGAATTGCCGTCGGCTTCCTCTCATTTTGAAAGAACATGTGTAAAAGCAGCCTGAATGCGATGGCGAAGGCGCCTGTTTCCTTCATCTGCCCGTTGTTGCAAGACTTCCGTAGTTTTTCCGCCAATGTCCGGTATATAAGACGAGGGTCGACTTTTCGGAATGGTTTTTTGAAAAAAAGTTCGACCTATATTCCGCTTTTTACGGTAGGCTGATGGTGATGGTGATGATGATGAAGATGATGATGAAGATGATGATGATGAGGTACCTATTTATCCAGTTCTTTCTTGTTTTTATTCATCTTTCTTAATTCCTAACTTTGAGTCGCAGTTATCTTACATATTTACCTTTTTTGTTGTTGCCTATTTGTGCCGCAGTATTTAGAGGTCCAGTTGTTTCTTGGCACATAAATTGATTGATGCTTTGATCGATTGATTGATTATTTGTGACTAGGAGCGTGTGACGTCATGTCTGATACCAATTACTCTTTCTCGTTTGTATTGAAATAGTACATGTCAAACTTAAGCTGATCCACACAAACAAACAAACAAACCAAAATGATAACATATGTATATAAAAGCGCTCTCGCGCTTAGTCACGGTTCAACGAAAGTTTAAATAAGCATATTGTGTGTCAGAA
Organism: Dermacentor silvarum; assembly: GCF_013339745.2. Taxonomy (NCBI): domain Eukaryota; kingdom Metazoa; phylum Arthropoda; class Arachnida; order Ixodida; family Ixodidae; genus Dermacentor; species Dermacentor silvarum. The sequence continues at coordinate 105,261,415 of NC_051160.1, read as the reverse complement.
CATGCGCATGTCACACACGAAGTAATCAAATCAAGTTTAATTTAAGCGTCAAAATAAGGACATAGAACAGAGCAAGGAATGACAGTCTGCAGAAATGGTATTGAAATAAAAACAGAGCGTTGAAGCGCAGTCACAATCAGTTATCGTTATATTTCTAGTAAACAACAACGCGGTGCAGTAGTGCACCTGTACGACAAAATGGTTCGTGCAGACCACACATCCCTTTGGCAATTCTCGGCAATTCTTGCAAGGCCTTAGCTGCACACTTTTTTCCTCATATATCATCTGTCACTGGGCGCCAACTCGTACCCCTTATCTAATCTTATCAGCCCTTTTAAGTGCCTCGTAGGATTGCTCGAAAGATTATGCCACTAGAGTGCATACCCTCCAGTGACCAATGTTGTTACAAACATACTTATTCAGCTTGTAATCTTTTGCCGTGTATGCGTCTCGTGGCACGAAATCATCTTTGAGACTCGTTGCTTCACACACGATACGCCTCCAAACGCGTCGTCTTTCTCAAAGAGACTAGATATTCTCATTGAAGCGCCGCAAATAGACAGAAGGCAATAGTTGATCACAACCACAGAAGGAGCCGCGGTCTCTTTGGTATACGCGTTGGGAAATACTGCACTGGTGTAATGGTAAGTCTGTTTCACGCTAGACATGTTCTTTTTTTCCTCAGCACAATATCGTTAGTTCTGCTGCATAACATGCTACGGATCGTTAGAACAGTTTCAGGCTAGTAATTTCCGCAAACTAAGTGAACGATGTTTTATTGTTTTTATCTTCTAATTCGCTTGCTTTTCATTATCTGTTTTCACCTCTTGCAACTTCTGTAACAAATTGTTTAGGCGATGCTCCTATCTTTCGACCTGTTGAGCACTTCTGTATATTCTGATAAGCAGGATATAGAAAAGGTACTCTTCCGGCGGCACTGTGCCGTCGTTGGCTTCACTGACAACCAGCGACAGAGGACGTGGCTCACGCAGCAGCCCTGCCACGTACACGAAGACACGTGAAACTTGTGTTTGTGTGGTGTGTATTCGCTGCGCGAGTTTTCCGGCGGTGCCAGGAAAACAGGATTCGGTATTGGCGTTACAGAGAACACACTTTGCATCAAGCATGTTTGCCCTGGTTCATTTTGCTGCCGTAAACTTCATGATGGTGTGCGCCTTGCCTCCTATACGCAACGCGCTTGAGATCACGAAGTAATTTATGGCTGCTCGGCGTCTTCATTTTGAGTCTGCTCGGTTCTTTTTCCGAAAAGAAAGCCCCCGTACCAAAAACTGCATTTTGGATACAAAAGGAAGGAGGAGCACTAAGCGATCGGCGGCGCGAGTCTTACTTCGTAACTTGCGAAGCGATTGTTCTGTTATGGAAAATAACCACACTGAACGGAGCTTGACGGTTTTATTTTTTTATGGTATTTAGGAGATGTTGTCGCCTATACTCGCACTGGCTACTCCTTTTAACATATAGATATGGGAAAAAATAATTAGTCTACACACATTAAAACTAACAGTCGACTCCAAATCACGATAACACAAAGTCCAGTCACATAAGCGCACTAATGCCACACCAATGCTGAAAGTCAACTCAGAAACACAGCAACACAAAGTTCAGTCACAAAGACGCACTAAAGTATACACAAAATCCAGTCACATTAGTACACTAATGCCACACTAAAACTAGGAAACACAGCAACACGAAGTTCAGTCACATAGGTGCACTAAAGTAAACACAAAGTCCGGTCACGTAACTGTACTAAAATCAGGGCACATAAGAGAGCGCATGAAGGAACCGCGCTTGAGTACTCGTGACCGGGAACAGAGAAAGCAGCATATGACTAGCGTGCACAGAAACAGGGCTGCGCACACGTCACTGACTCATTTGTTCCTGGGATTCCTTTTTTTTTCACCAATGTCGAGGTTCTTGAACTGCTACACTTGTGCGGTGCTCACACTGAGCTACGTGAGAAGCATCTCCAGCCGTTCCCAACTGAGCTGGTGCCCCCTTCAGCGATGCCGTATACATGGATACGCAAATTATCACATGTTCTCAACTGACTAAGATGGGGAAGAAATTTAGCAAATGTAACTTGCCGCACACGCTATTTCAAATGTAATGCCTCTATCTCGTGCACACTGCACTGGAACACTAATTGGTTATGTCGCTGAGTGTGTTGTCAGTGACTAGAGCTTGTACAGGCTATGCTGCGCATGTATAACAAGTAAACTTGCGTACCCTACGTATCTACGAAAGCGCTAGACCTTTCCCTGCGACTGCATGCAGTGATAAATAATATAGAAAATCGCTTTATAGCACTGTCGGCAGTAAATTGTCGCCAATAAATTGTGCCATGTATTGTATTGACAAAACACGGTAAAAATGCAGCACAAAGTATCATGGTAGCGCGCGGCACAAACTTGCTATTTGCCTTTAAAAAATAAAGTATACAGCGTACTAAATGTGGTGTGTAATGCCTTTCAGCAATTGCCGCAGGCCCCCAACACGAGTACGCCAATCTCGCAAAGAAAAAAGCTTGGCCATCGAGATATACGATGTATACGAAGCAAACGACATTGCAGTGTGATGATGGTATTATACCTCCATTGTATAATACAATCATCAGAAATGTGATCCCGTTGAAGACACATTTACCGACCTCCAGAGAAGACAAGACGGCTGCAGCGCTCTTGTAACTCGCCTTCGCAGACGACTGACAACGCAAACGCTCGGTGGCTCCTTGTCGCTCGCGCCATTGCCACAAACCCCACACAGTGATCACACTGTCATCCTCATTAGAAAAAAAGAAAAAAACGAGGCAGCCGAGTTCAGCCACTGGAAATTCTGGTCTATACTCTTTTGCGGCCGATGATGATAACACCCACACTCGCTTTGGATGTTTTACAGCGAAGCTATTAAAGGCTACGTTCCAGGAGATCGCGTCCGTAGACCGACCGGCGTCTACAACAATTTCGGCACCATGTGCCTGGCGGTTTCCCGCCTGTTGTGCCTTATCAAAGGTCTCAAAACGGATGATGGATGGCCCATTCTTATGCCCCTCGCCACCGCCGATGCCTCTTTCACAAGTGTCGTGATACTCGGCGGCGGCACGTCCCATCAATCATTGAGCCCCTTTGTCTCGTGACGTTGCCCTTTGGACTCGCTATGGCACGGACTCTCGTTTAACCGCATCGTCCAGGATCCTGACAACGCCCGTGCAGTGTGCCACAGCTATGAACGCTGCGGCTCATACGCTTGTCTATGACGACGGGGCGGATTTGGCGCAGGCGAAAGCAAGACGGGCGAAAGCAAGACGCTGGTGTCCTTGCTCTTTGACGAACATGCTGAAGACGCTTAATATAGTCAATAATGATAACATCTAAATTAACTATAGCAATATTCACTGCAGCAGACCCACCGTAGTCACAGCTTCGCTGACTTCCACCTACACAGTAGTGGAAGGGCTCTGAATGTTTGGGTTACATTAGTTCTGTACGAATATGGCATCGACTATATTAAATTTACAGGCGCAATATACATCTATTTAAGGCCCCATTATACAGACACCTTGTTATACATGTTAGATATGCTGTTTACTAGCGCTGCATTTACCTATGGATTATCGCGGCAAATTTTCATTCGATTGATTTCAGCTTCATGCCTGATGAAAATGTTCTCTGCATACAAACTCCCACGGATATTGTGCATACGAGTAGAAAAACACATGGCTTGTACTTCTAAAATATCAAAAGTCTATTTTAATAATATTCCGCATAATTTCATTGTAAAAATGAATTATGCATGGTTATGAATTCCAGCAATCTTTCTTTCGCGCGATGTGCTTAAGGACGGACTGAGTTATCCCTTTGCTCCTTAATCGAAACAGAAGCCTGTCGTAAAAAAATGACGGTAGATCTTTCTGTCGAAAGTCCCCACCATTATAGTTTATTCTCTTGTCAGCCAAGTAGTAAATGTTTGTGCTAACACTGAGAATTTTCTTTAGCAAGCGGACGCACAAGCTGCAGCTAATTCACATGGTACTTGTATGTAATTTGGTGCTTCTCACGCAAATTTATAATGTTCTTTTACCATCTTTTTTTTTCTGCTGAAGCTCATATCCCTGATTCCGACCCTAAAAAGTGTGCGAGTTTTTTTAAGCACCCTCATGGTCGCGAGAGCAATAAGCGCCATCTTGCCTCATCTGGTCACACTGCCTCAATTGCTCTCTTCTACCTCGTCGCTGTACACTGGGCGTTAGCCACGTACTCCAATGGGGGGCTCCCCAGCTGAACTCGACTCTTATGTTGTGGATCAGCCAGTGGGCGCCTCACCAACGTACGGTAGTTTCATGGGTTGTGCTTTGGAATTGAGAATCTACAGAACTAAAAATAATATTTTTTACCCGGGACGAAATGATGCGAGACGACTTGCGATTGAATTTCGGCCAAGACCATCGTGACCACACATCGTAGTGGTTTATTTTGCTATCACTAGGAAACATTTTTGCACGCGCGCACAACACATAGGCTTTTCTAGGTAAACTTGACTGCGGCGCGAAATACATTTCGTGAAAAGGGGACAGAAGAAAGGAGACAGTGAACGGTACATAGGCGTTTCATTACATACATACATACATACATACATACATACATACATACATACATACATACACACACACACACACACACACAGATACATACATACATACATACATACATACATACATACACACACACACACATACATACATACATACATACATACATACATACATACATACATACATACATACATACATACATACATACATACATACATACATACATACATACATACATACATACATACATACATACATACATACATACATACATAGGTTTGTAGCACGGTCTGTCGACAACAAATTCCTATTATGGCTGGCGCAGTTATTACTACAAATCTGACAGTTATGGCAGTCACAACACCTGACCGCTATGACCCTGCACTGTCTCGTATACCGTTGCCAGGAAGTAAGCTGATAAAGTTATGTGCAGTTTTAGCTGCTGCCTGCAGGTAACAATATGGCCTGCATAGAGGGACGATAAGCCGGCAAAAAAGCTGCTACTCGGAGACACTGAATAGTGAAACATTTCAATCAGCGTAAAAATGTGATAAAAGAGATAATGAAAAAGACACATTTGCCAGCACGGCTGATCAATGATGTCTCCTTGTGACTGAAAGTTCCACGCTTAGTAGAAAGGCTAACTGCGTCGTTGTAGATTTGTAACGACGTATGGCGTACGCTAGGCTGAAAAATGCATTGTTTTCTTTTCGAATACAAACATAAACTTAACGTCACTGTGTTTGTTTCCCACTTCTCTTACATAAGTCGAATTTTCAACGCGAGAATTCCAAGGAATCATATTAGTGCAGTTGCGTTGGGCGAGCGCTATGGTATCACCCCGAAATGTAATGACTGGAGTTAGCGCGTGATTTATTTGGATGAAATTTGTACTGTTGGCCACTATTGGTGGTCGCCGACTACTCCACAACCATGACATGCTCCAATGATCAAAAGATGACAAGATGAGGTTATATGAAAAACGTTCGGGCAGTAACGCACATTTCATAAAAATGCTAAAGTAGTCAATACTGAAAAAAAAAAACTTCGCATTCTGCAAGTTCTGTACTTAAACACAAATCAGCCAACCATTTCCTTCGAAAAAATGCAAAATAAATGTACACACAAGGACTAGAAGCTAGACGTTCCGCTTATCCCCTATCAAGTCATCTCTTTTCGCCGAAAGAAAAAAAACCGTATAAATTGTTGTTTCGAAGGGGCTGTTACAGAAGTCCGCATACGGTTGTAGTGCTTCTATTTGTGTCACTTTGCCAATGTTCTAAACGCTCAATCATTTAGGGCATAAACGCAGGTGCCATCTTTCCTTATTTTGCTGAGTTTTACTCCCGATCATGCACGTACATCGTTCCCATGGCAACATAATGTTGGCTCAATTTGTTATGCGTCAACGTCCTTAAATAAAGTTCCGTGATGGAAATTTACGTATGAGCCGCTTTCTACACGGCAGAAGCGTGACACTTAATCACCCAGTAGAGGCGCGAAGAGCTTTCAGTTGTCGGCAACGAGGCTACTAGAAGTGGAAGGAAGAAAGCGAACAAAAAGTCACAGAATAGATGAAAATTCGGCCTGGCAGCGCTTGTTAGCTTTTCTGTAGGGAAAAGCGATCGTACTGAACATGGGCTACTGCATCTGTGTCGCCAACATTACGCTGTGGGTGTCAAGGCCGTGTGTGTACGTTCTTTCTATAGGTGCGCTGTTTCCACCGATATGCATCTTTCCCGAGTCGCCAGAATGGCAGGAATTATTAGGTAGGGTAGAGTTAAGGGGTTTAACTGGAGAGGTTGGAATCAGTACGCCTCAGGCTACTTTATTTCGATTCTATGCTAGAAATATATTAAATTTGCTTTAACATAATAAATAACTAATGATAATACAGACGACGCTTCAGCAAGCACTATCATTCACACATAGAAGAGTGAGAGAAATAAAAACGAGACATCGCAACGAAGGTAAGTCATCGCCTAAAATTGTTCTTTGTATTCTGAGCACATGTGCGTATACTTATAAAAAATTATTTCACTGCCCGGAAAGCGCTTCTTTCAAGTCCCCTAACAGGCCATGCTCAAAGTAGTAGTTTGAAGTGTTTACGAGGACCCGGCCGCACAATCAATCTTCAACTCTGCATATTGGTAATTTGGCCTTTTATTACATCTTCGTGTCGCCTTTCACATTACCCCTCGTTTTCCAGTAGTTTATCTTCCTATGTCACCGTTTCTTCATTTTTTTTTTCTTGCAGTCGTTGCAATTTTAATCTCCCCAAAGGAATGCTTCAGCTGGGACTCTTACATTATACTTTGATTATTCTTTACCGTATCAGTTACAAATCTTTTTTAGCGGAGCTGACATTGTAGTCCGTCTTTATCCGTCTCGCGTCTCCAGTATTCTTGACAGTTTGTCCAGTGTTCCATCTTGTTTCCGTAGCCCTTACCGCTAAACCATTGTTACCTAATTAACTTAGGATGAACCTTGTCTTTCGCGCGCTTTACTTGTGGTACTCAATCGTGGAAGAAACGCCACACAATGTAAGAGGCAGCCTCCATTTAGGCGCTGAAACATACTCCTTTTCTTGACCCCAGCGGTAAAATTCGATTATCTTCTGGCGCAGTTGCAATAAGTTCAATCGAATGTATGCTCGAATGAATCTTTTACCGAATCGCTGCAAGCACACTTCCATCTCTCTGTAACAGCGCGTCGAAAAAAAATATCGTAACCAGTCATTGTTTAAATTTGTATAACTGTACACAAAGGAGCTAGCAAATTAAAGTACTCGCCTGCATGAAAGAACAAAATATTCACAGTGCATTCCCATGCCCAGCATCAAGGCGTAGAAATGATTCATGCGCTTTCAGGAGGACCTGGCCCTGTAGGGGATCAATAATGCACGGCGACGTCTCGATGCTTTCATCCGAACAGTGACTGAGACATTGTCAAGAGAGTTCTCAATGCTAATCGCTACTACTGTTCCATGCCAGCTCCCCTCTCCCCCTTACAATACTGAGTAAAGAAATGAGTATCCCCGAAATTTATAATTTCTCTGACAAACGTCTAAATTGCTTTCTTAGTTTTTGGAACATCTGGAGTTTACAGAACAGCGTTCCGTCCTGCCAAAAGGTTTTATTCCCATTTGTATACCACTGCTATGTTTCTTTCTTTTCTTTTCCTTACTGTTAGGAGTTTGTTCAAAGCGAACTCAATTTCGCAACTGCTAGCGCTTGTTTTAATGCTATCTGCTTGAAAAGTCCAACATCGAAGATGGCAGCAAAGATTGTAAGCTTTTCTAGCAGACATAGGCCGTCCTGTGATTACGCAAGAACATTCAGCACGCTGTAAATTGCAACTAAAAGGGGATGACAGCAAGTATAGAAGCACATTGACAGTTTTCTGCGTTAGGCAAGTTAACGTGAAGAAATAACAAAGCCAAACGATCGAACAAGGCCCTTACTAACACGAAGCAGCATTGCGCATAAACTGCGCATAAGCGCCCTGGCACTCTTTCAAAAAACGAAAAAGACATACTCTGGGGATCATGTTGTCTGCAAAAATATACTTGATATCTATCTGGCATGCACTAAACTCTTTAACACTATGCTATGGCAACCTTCCTAAGAAGAATGCTACGTGCGTAGAGGTTCCTACAATAATTACTAGAGGGAACACCACGGCGCCACGATGGTGCAGCCATACCATGAAAATGATGGTTAGTACATGGATTTGTCTGACATTGGTCCTTGTGCCTTCAAAGGTTCTTGTGGCTTTGTTTATTACGTGCCTTCTATTCGCCTAAATTTCAATGCAATCCGTACCTCTTTTTTAAATACAGAAGGCAACAATACTCCGTGAACACGTATAATTGCTGTTAATTGCAATTGTTGCGCTTGTCCATGCGTAGTTGGCGTACTTGTTTCACTATCGGGTTTCTGCGCTAGAGGTCTTGTGTTTTAATCCTGCCGTGGGACAAATTTTCACATTGTGCATTTAATTATGCCCAAAATTGCACTCTGCGTTTTTAAGGGTTGTCGTGATAAAAGGCTCCGAAATAATTTTGACCACCTACGGTTATTTTAGGTAAACCCAAAGTTCGGTACACAACCGTTCTTGTATTTATTGTAGTTGGTTATGATGGATGCAGTGGTAGAAGGCTCAGGATTACTTTTTACTCTATATGTCTCTTTAGGCTGCACCTAACTCGAGGCTTTTTTTTTTAATTTCGGTGCCAAGAAAATGAGGCCGCCGCGGCCGGGTATCATCCTCGCCACCTGGCCTTCAACAGCGCTACGCCGTAGCCGCGGGAGCAGATGCAGCAAGATGAGATGTAACGCTTCGCATTAAAGCACATAAGCAACCAGAAGATCACGGAGAAAGTGCTGCGAATATTTCACTGTCTTGTAACATGGTGGTAGTGGTGGTGGTGGTGGTGGATTGTAGCAACAGGCGGGTTTAGCCTGGCGATCAAGGCCGGCAATTGCTCCGCCTGAGCGTCTCTTACAATATCGCTGAATGGTTTCACCATATGTCCATCAAACCAGTCTCTCTTAAGAATTCCATAAGGAGACGTGAAGTTTCTGTGCGGGCTATAACTGATCCCTCGGGAAATACAAGGTGTTGCAGACACGCATGCGGAAGGTCCTTTTTTGTAGATTCTCCAGGAGAGCGTCCCTTTCAACTTGGAATTGCTGGCATGACCACAGAAAGTGTTCAATATCTCCTGTCTCGTCACATGCCGTACAGTTCGGAGAATTGATTCGTCCCGTCTTAAATAACTTGGCCGGTGTACTAGCAGATCCTGTCCTGATTCGATATAAAAGTGATGCTTCCTCTCGATGAAATCTCTTGGTTACGCAGGGCATATCTGGTGGAGCCCAAAGCGACCCAAAGTGATTTCGAATGTCCGATTTTTTCACTTGATTACTCTTTGGAGCCTTGATTTTGGGAGGATGATAGAGCGCTGCGTATGCAAGCGCATCAGCTTTTTCGTTGCCAGTAATACCAATGTGGGAGGGAATCCACTGAAACTTTACCGTGAAGCCTTTGTTCTTGAGTTCTTTCACAAGGGCTAGGGATTTGCGTGGGAACTTGGTGGATGGCAGACCGCGGTATAGTTGTTGTAACGCGGCCTTTGAGTCCGTCAGGACAACCACCTTCTGCGAAGGCAGAGACTTTAGTTTGCGCAGAGCAGAAGCTATTGCTACGTCTTCTACAACTGTCGACGAGGCCATACAGTCTAGACGGCCAGACCATGTATATCTCAGAGAGGGAATACAGAATGCAGCTGCACAGCGGTCTTCGTCTACTTTGACAGAGCCATCTGTGTATACTTGTAGGTGGTTCGGGTAAGTCGTGTGCAAATGTTGTAGGACTAATGACTTGGCTTCTGCAGATGGAATGCAGCTCTTTGACTGCAATCGTGATATACTTAAGTCGCGTGTGATGTCCTCGAATGTCCAGGGTGGTTCTATCTTTTCCCTCTGTCTCGAGCAGCGCAATCCTAAGACGCGAAGTGTGTTCAGTGCTGCATAAAAATGTGACCATGGCTTGTAACATACTCTTAATGCTGTCAGCGTCCCACCGACGCATTCGTGCCAAACCAACCACTGAACAAGCCAACTAAATAACGGCGGTTCGAGAACTCACTGTATCGCTTTCAACTTCATTCGGGGTAGTGCGGATATAATTTTTTTACTGTGGCGCAAATGCGATAAAAGAGGCAATCAAGGTGACCTACTTCGCAAAGCGCTTTCCGGCGCCTCTTCTGAGCTTCCGCTATTCAAAAAATCTGCGCAGTCATTTTTATGCAAGCGTAGATTGCGAGGGGTCTTCCTTAATGAGATCTGCATACTCCGCTCAGAGCTGCTGATGAGGGCAAACGAAATCCGTGAATCGCCGACCGCCGAGACGAGGTCAATCGCGATAAGCTTTTGAGCGTTCCGCCAGATCCATTCGAGAAAGCCTCATTACGGCCTCTTCGGGGGGCCAAGTTCAGAACGACGCGGAAGTGTCTTTATGTGCACATTTCAAGTTTCTGAAATACCAAAGACGATAGTCCTTACTTGATCAGTTGTTCCTTTTATCTCCGCTGCCAAGCTTTTATTTTCCTCTCGTACTCTAATGCTGACAGTAAATGCGTGCCAAGGTAGTCGCTCTTTTTACAAATTGAGTTTCTAATGAGAAGCGCTGTCGGAAGAAGCAAACATCAAAAGAAACCTACCAACAAAAATAAAATCGGCCTTCTTCACCGATAGAGATGAAATCGTGTCTTTTATACGAGGCTTACGTCTTCCTACTCAAAGTGGCTCATTAGGGACCTCTTCGAAGTGATTGAGTCGAGGAAGTTACGGTTCAATAACCTTGCCAATTGGTCATCTATCCTTTGATTTAAAAGAGAGAAAAAAAACGCGGTTAGGGATCTAGCATACAGCGTAGAGTTCACCCACTCGGGTTAGTAATGGTAAAGTTCCAATTTCACGAAAGGACGACATAAGACACACACCGGCGCTGACTAGCTACTTTGCTTGATTAGCGCGCACGTGCGTATGCATATGTATCATAATGCGAATAAAAGGTTCTTTAATTTCATGGTCGTACATACGCATGCGCACTGGTAACCAAATTAACTGAAGTATTTAGTAATCATCGGTAGGTGTTTTATGTCGATGTTTCGTCCACGTCTGCCGCGCTGCATTGCAATGCCTAACCAACGAGCCCGAGCTTCCTTCCTGGTCATCGAGATTGAGTTTCCTTGAAACTATTTTGGAGACTCGTTATTACGCTCAAACTCGACGCGATGTGCTGTGTAGTTGTCATTAAAAAAAAAGTCGCAGTTTCGCCTTAGAACCACTGATAGGAGTAGAAAAAGTCGCTTTCCCTCTGTCCTCCCTCGCGCGCGCGAGATTGAGCCACCATCGTTGTCTCACCCTCGCACGCTTTCAATCGCACATAAAGCATACGGCGCGCGGTGACGGTGTTATCGCCCTTGGACTTTATACGGAACATCACGGCGACGCCGATGGTGACGCAACGGCAGAAAAGCGCCTGCAGTGTCCATAAAATTGCTATCGCAATAGTAGTATTAGACAAATACACGAAGTAAGATTCGTAGTTTTATCGGCCGTATAAATTTTATCGGATATTTGCTTGCCAACTAAATTGGCAAGTAGGGACGTGTCACGCGCCCACATGAGAACATCAATGGATCTCACTCGATGACCGCAGACACTCGCTGTCGCACGCTGGCGTGATGAATAGCGTAAATAGAGAGGAGCGCTCGATTCTGCTGCCTCTCCCTTGTAACGCGTCTCTAACACTTGAGATTTCGCGACTTCCAGCACCCCCCCCCCCCCAGGCATGCCAAAAGGAGAACACACATACAGCCACCAGCCCTCGGCTCGGTCGATCTTTACACCCAAATGATAGTACCCTCAAGATCTTGCAGCGCCCGTGCCCTATCTTAAATAGAGAACTGTCGAATCGCCGACACAATGAAAAAAAGAAAAAGAAAAAAAAATAGCCTAAGCTTTTCGCTGAAGGGTGGCGAACAAACAGTGCCACAAAGCTATGCATTTTTGACTCAGTACATATAGCTCCCTTCGTCAGAGGGAGCCTGAAGCGGTAAGGTCTGTCCATGTGTGTAATTCTAATTACACAACGTGCATTACTATGTGAAACAAAAAGGAAGATGCGGGCATCACGTATAGAACCAGTCAGCACTTCTGTATCTAATGCACACTACTCCATCTGCACTATCACATAATTATGTTACTGTTTAAACGTTATAATGTATAATTTTTGTTTCAAGTTCTTACTTTAACTCGATCAGTTCTTACACGACCGCACTTCTCCCCACTAGAAAACTCGTTATAATCGCTGTGTTCTTGTCCATATCCCTGTAGTTGGTAAACCCAATTATTTGAGGTAAAAGCAGGTAACGGAAATCGTCTTGTAATTCCATCCGCAGCCTGACCAATACCCCATAGTGGGTATTATCGACTGACAGAGGGCAAACGAACAAATGGGTTGAGGCAACAATAACAACAAAAACAAACAAACACAATGAAATTGTGGTCGTCACTGTCGGAGAACGCTGCTGACGCAGTAGATGCGGTCAGAGGCTCAAGCATCGCTGAAGTCAGCTGTATATATATATATATATATATATATATATATATATATATATATATATATATATATCTATGAAAACAGGAAGAATGTATATATATATATATATATATATATATATATATATATATATATCCTGTTTTCCCCGAATGGGTAAGCTCGTGAGAACAAGCTCAAAAGAAACTTCAGGGCGCTGTATATCAAGATTGTGTTTATCAAGATTGTAGGCGAGTTAGCAAGTTCATTTCGAGCGCGATTTTCTTTTTCACGCAAGTGCAATTATAGATACGGCTCTCTCGGCATGTAAGCTGGTCGACAACTGCGAAATACACATTCACGACAGCCGCATAGACTGGTGCATGTTCCCTTTGCTGTATTATTGCAAGTAAAGCATAAAAAAATAAGAGTGCTCAAGGTATCCCACTGAGGTGACAAATATATCATAAAGGCAAGAACTTGTGCCGTTATCATACATAGGTACTGAAAACGTCGCTCCTTCCTCTCTTTTACTAATATATCCGTTCGCTTGATTATTTTTGTCCATACGTTCATCCAAATGACGTTATAGCGAGGGGGGGGGGGGTAGAGGGGGAACGTATAGGGACATTGGAGACACAGCATGCGAGCAATAAGCACTACGTGGGAAACTAGATATGATACCATACTGACACAAAACGTTGGGCATCTGGCCTTGCACCATCGCTTGACAAATCATTGTGACTGCTCATGGACTTTTAATTATTTGATCGTTTAACTTTCTTAGAACATGTAGTGCTGCATGACCGTTGCTATTTGTCCTATGACCTTTCTTGCTAGCTTTCTTTGTGTGTGTGCGCGTGTGTGCGTGTGTGTGTGTGTGTGTGTGTGTGGGCGTGTGTGCGTGTGTGTGTGTGGGCGTGCGTGCGTGCGTGTGTGCGTGCGTGTGTGTGTGTGTGCGTGCGTGCGTGCGTGCGTGTGTGTGTGTGTGTGTGTGTGTGTGTGTGTGTGTGTGTGTGTGTGTGTGTGTGTGTGTGTGTGTGTGTGTGTGTGTGTGTGTGTGTGTGTGTGTGTGTGTGTGTGTGTGTGTGTGTGATGGTTTATTTTAAATATAGATTTTTGTGTCTTGCGTAACAAAGCCGTAAGCGTGTTTTATTTTTTTTGCACTTGGGCTCCATCTCAGGTGCAACCAGAACAATTCGAACCATCAAGTCTGACCATTGCAGTAGGGCAACCATCCTCGCGTAATACTACTATGGAATGAACAGATCAGAACGTTCCCGCAACGCCTACGCTGGCGGAACTGCCAAACAGCTTTCTGCCATAGGCACTAGCGTCATAGCTCGCTAGTCATTTTTTGATTAAAACACTATGACGTAACAAGTAGTGTGGATCGAAACAGCAAATCCACTTTCAAGCTCCTAACTCTTGTTTTGCTGTTTGTCGCAGTAAAACAAAAACAAAAAAAAATAAACGCGAAAGTGAACGAGAAAAAAGCTTCGCTCATTCCAAATATCATTTCGATGGAGAGCAAGGAATTGACCACTAATTGCGATTTTACTCCGTCTCACATTTAGTAGGCAACGGTGCGAAAGCTGCACAGGTAGGTCTGTCACAAAGGTCTCGCTACCCGCCTTTCGCCGCGCAGTTGTTACGATCGGCGACGTTTTCTACACCAATAACACCTTCATATATTACGACTATCACTTGTCAACGACAGGTTATACTATACGGTCAAAGTTCGCGCCGTATGCGCGAGCGCTGCGCTGTCGCAGCTCGTTGCAGAAACGTGTTGCTCCGCTAGTTCGGTGGTAAATAGGTTCAGACCCGTGAGTCTTTCCGTTTAATAACTACGTCATATTTCGAGACGAGCAAGAGTGAACGTCAATGTTACATCGAATTATGTCCTTGTCCCATATCTGACGCACAAATTTTTTTTCGGGAATGGGTGAGAGAAGTCTCTCTTGTTTTCGTAGCGTTGCCTGCTATGCACGTAACGACATTTAAGATGACATCACCTTAAACTGGGTTCCAGAAAGGGGTAATCGACATGAACTTCACGAAAGCGGCATATCGCGCTGGCGTTTCTCTTGCCTCAAACATGTGATCACGCCGGTAGAAAAGTCCATCGGAAACGGGTGGTACATACAATTAGGGGCATTGACGTCCGTAAACTACACAGCGGGCTATGGATGAGGGACGCCGCCGGGGAGCGCTCCGGATTAATTTTGGCGACTTGAGGTTCTTTAAGGTGCACCCAAAGCACATATGCGAGCGTTCTTCCATTCAACCTCCATTCGCTACGGCAGGAATCAAACCCCCGACCTCGCGCGCAGCAGCGCCATGGCATGGCCACTGATTTACCGCGGTGAGTGAAAACGAGTTGCGACAGAAACGGGCACGTAGCTGCTAAGTTGGACTATCCAAGGCAATATTTTGTGCATTAACTGCTGCTTACGACGATGCTTTAGGCAAGTGGTCCCCGTAAACTTGTATGCGCTCGTTACTACGGGACGTTACGATGCGCGTCCCTTCATGGAGGATTCGTGCACCTCCTTGGAATCTTTGAAAACCGTTGAATTTGAAGAAAAAAACGGATGCGAAGGCCTTTAACGTGCTACTTGAAAATGAATGTGCCACTTTAATTCCTTGAAAAATAATGTTGGGGACAACTTTTGAACATTTAAAGTAACAAGCTCGCCATAGGGGGCTATGCTGTATGGACACTGTCCATCGAGAAACGTTCCTACATATTTCTACTTGAGTGCGTCACTAAGCGATTGTCATATGTGCCGTGTCCACAGCCACCGGTGACAGGCTTGTTTCAACCCGCTGTGGTTGCTCAGTTAGCTAAGGCGTTGCGCTGCTGAGCACGAGGTTGCGGGATCGAATCCCGGCCGCGGCGGCCGTATTTTCGATGGACTCGAAATAAAAAATTAAAAAAAAACACCCGCGTGTGCTTGCGTTGTAGTTAACGTTATAGAACCCTAGGTGGTCAAAATTAATCCGTAGCCCTCCGCTGCGGCGTGCCTCATAATCAGAACTGGTTTTGGCACGTAAAACCCCAGAAAGAAGAAGAAGAACAGGCTTGTTTCAATCATCGTTGCCATCGTGGATTTAGACAAAGCCAGATCAAGAGAACAAGAGCCGTGCCATCACTTAGTTTATTGGCTAGTTTGTTCAATCTGACTCCATTTTCAAGACCTATAGGGTGTAGTAATGCCTTGCGGAATGTAAGTTTCAGCCATTTAGCTTTAGCACTACAAGTATATTTGGCTGAAGTCGGACACTACTAACCATCACACCAGAAGGCGATTGAAATTATTACAATGGAAAGTCAATTTAGAAAGGCGACCTCAAGAACTTGAAGAGGAACTCCTACTCAGCAGCTGCTTAGCCCCGAAAAATTAGAGCTGAGAAGGAGATTGCACTGTATTCACTGTTGTTTCACTTTCCTTGAATTTGGGCCTTTGGCGTCATTGAAAACCTTTATATCTCCTATCTCCTGAATTTTGAGCAATATGTGCACTACAAGTCCTGTCTTCAAGACTTTTAATTTAACGTACCGGAAACGCAAAGTGTAAGGAAATCGTTAAAAGACAGGGCGCTGTCTGGGTGCCTGGTGCCAAACCGATCCAAGACAAGACAATTAATTAACAACCATCTGGTCGTTTCCATGCATGACGCGTCTCCTTAGGCCCACAGATGCCGTAATTGTCGAACGATCTCCGAAAGTGGACGCGCTGTTAGCACATAGCGAGCGTTTCAGGTGTGTTAAGAGGAAGCGAAAGCTCATTTCAATAGTTACTGGCTATCGAGGATAGCGAGAACGTACCCATAAAAAAATATCACGCTGAAGCGGGAGCCATGGATGGCCGCCATGTTCGACAACGCTATTTCACATCCAACGTAAACATAAAGTACGTTAAACCCACCAAAAAACGTACTTTAGCATAGCGTACGTGAACCGCAGGGAATACAATAAACGTACGAACAATGCGCAGTGAAGACAACGCTGTCTTTTTACGTACGTCCGTAATGCGATTACGCTTAGTTGCAAACGGTTTTCTAAAGTCACTTAGTGGCGTGCGCAGCATGCGCAGAGTGGGCGATGTTATTTCTTTACGTACATTTCGCGTTTAGGTTTGCTTACGAACGCTATCCAAGAACTGTCGACCATAGTGGCTGAGATGGTTTCCGCTCTCGCGACAGTGAAATGCACTTACATTTTGAGATTTTTAAAACGAAGAGAAACGGAACAGAATAAGTATAGTCAACGTTAGAGTGAGGGCGAAAGCCGAGCACTGCTATCGATATTTATCAGTTCCACCGATATTTATCAGTATCTATTGCGTTCGGCTGCGGAGAAAATAGTCACAGGTCAGGGTCCCTGTCGTGGGGGCTGCATTCCTTAGGCGGTGTGATGCAAAAAAAAAAAAAAACGCTCGTGTAGTTTAAGGAACCGTGGCTGGTCAAAATTCGATTCAATTGTTATAAATTTCCCCGAGTGCCTCAAGTTGAACGCGGATTGCTTGTGTAAGTTATTGTTACTTGATTCTATTGGTAAGGTAGAAAAAGCTGGGAGAGCTCTCGCAGAGTATTTTCTTTTTGCAGGAGCGTGCGTTTTAAGATAAGGCCACCGAGCCAAAGAATGGTTTAAAAAAGCTTGCTCTATAAAGAGTTCTTTTATTATTTTGCTTTAGGCCCTAAAAATACATATGAAAAGCAAAGAATCATTCAGGAGAGATTTCGGGGCACATCAGTATATCTAAACAAGAAGAGATAAATTTACAAATAGTTTACCAACTGCGCGGTATTTCGTAGCGGCTACTAGTCATAAAGTACATGTTTTATGGCTTGACGTTGACACTTCGGGATCATGATCGCAACCAAAACTTTTCGCGATCTCTGTAGGAAAAGTAAAACGGCAACTATCGCTTCGAAACACTTAAACTCCAGGGAGAAGACTCATAAAAAGCAGCCAGAGCACATTGGTTGGGCCATTCCGTGGCGACTTCGCCGTGTTCATCTCCTCTACTTGGCTGCAGCGTTCTTTGAACTCTCTCTACATAACTGTATAGAGGCGTTATTGAAAGACTGAAAGCTGGTCTTATTGTCCTGACGTGGAATTTCGGGCAGTGATAACCCCCATTTACCATTTCGCAGACTCGTCGCACTCGCGTTCGAGTCGCTTTCATTAAGCGTTCAACGCCGTTCAAAGCCGTAAATTTCAACGCGGTCCTACTGGTTGCCCTTCCGTCCGCCTTTTGTCACCAAATCACTGGCCGCGAACACCTGGCACCAGTACGCGTACCCTGAAAGGGAAGCGCCGCGTTCCATTGTATGCCCACATTTTGCAAACTCAAGGTGAATGTCGTAACAGGAGCCGCATTTCAATTTACGCTGATACAGGAATCCTAACCGCTGGCAGAGAACCCATTACGCACCTTATTAGAGCACAGAATGAGGCGTTCGACCCGATAATGGAGGTAGTGCCGGGTGTTTAAGTAGTCCTCTCTTTTCTCGGTGAAACAAAAGGCGACTTAACGCAAAAGTTCGCTGTTAAAGTTGGCCTAGTTCTTTTCCCTTTTGGGCTTGCGCCTGTACAGCACGGTGTGGCTGGCGCTACGATCAATATCTTACTCCCTGCACGCAATAATGTTCTGCAGCTGCATTAAGAGCGCCCGTTTCATTCCTACAGCGGCTTCGTTGTATGCTCTGAATGCACGGCCAGGAAATCGACGTTGAATTGAAGGCACACTGGGAACTGCTGCCATACATCTTGCCTTTTAAATCCCCATCTCGTACCCCGTTTAATCCAGTATATAGTAGAGCCGCCACTCCTACCGTGTTTCCCTTTCAGAGTGGCTTTCTTTTCTGGTCTTGCTTATTCTTTTTTTTCTGTAGCTTAGAAATGAGCAGACCACAAAGTCGTTGCCCTGCAATGCCTCTGAGTTTCTGCGACCATGGCCACATTCTTCCGGCCGTTCGCTGGCGAACTGCAGGAGTTAAATGTTATTCTAGTACTGTGGCAATACTTATGCCCCCGTATTCTCAACCAACACTGGGCTCGAAGCTCTTACCCCATTACAATGAGTTGAGCCCAGTGCCGGCGCTTACTGCATAAGACAGCACATTTCTCAAGGCTTGTCGCGAGAGGCGCTGTTTGAGAAAATTTTGCCGAACTTGCGTATATTGCCAGTTAGGAAAGGTCTGCTAGTATACCGTTTATGTCTTACGGGAGAAGTTTTGCTTGTCCGCGAGCATCTTACCGTTTAAGCATTACCGGGATACCGGAGCCATCGACGCCACCTTATGATGTTTTGTCGAGCTAGAACGCATTAGGAACATTTTTGCTTTTCGTTAGTGTTGTCTTCGGGGCAAAAATTATGAAAAGAGTGCGCGTTAACAATCATTTCGCGACGAAAGCTTTACACCGGCATTCAAATGGAACATATAACGCCACGGCAGTCTTGGTTTTTCGTGTTTCTGGTTAAAGTCTGCGTCAAAAGTTGTCACTACAAGCGCTATTACTGCCGTACACGTCTCTCCGGTAACCTAGTAGATTCAGCAAACGGTAATACGTTATTGCGGACAAGCTAAAACACTCCACTACGATTTCCTTCCGCCCTGCTTCTCCTTCTACCCACTCTATCGCCATCGGTTACTTTCAATGTAGGTCACCTCAATTCATGTCGTCCTGTTCTCAAATATGTCTGGAATGTTGAATGCAGTCTCCTAGCAGTGGGGGGCAAGAATAGCTTGGAGCTGAGCACTAGGTTTCAACGAATCGGTGGGGCGCGGTTCTCTTGCTCCGTCTCTTAATTTCACTCGATATCTTCGGTGACCTGGACGCTTCACTATTCCCCTCTCGCCGGCGTTAGGCATGACGCTCCTCATCGGTGAACGCCTCGAGACGCACCTGGTAAACTTTATTGCCGTTCCCGTTCCAACGCTGCTTCTCGCGAGCACTATCTCAACGTGGAATAAGAAATTATATGGTTTTGAGCGCCATAACCACGCGAGCACAGTTTCGCTTGCCAGGCAGTTTAGCCTTACCTTGCCGTTTGTACCTAAAAAATATTTCATTTTTATTCTATTTTATGCGGAATAGATTTTTCGGTGCTTACGTCTTTGTTGCCATCGTAGATCTGTTAAGTTTCCCTTGTCAAAAGTGATATCTTTTTATTGAACCCACAACTCTCATAACAATTCTTTCTTTCTTTTTTTGCCTCCGTGCTTCATAGACTCAATTCGATAGTGTTTTATTATTTAGTTATGACTTGTTTCGACAGAGTTCTGTAACTAGGTTACCTTCTTTTGTTTTTGTTTTTTGTTGTTTCCTGGACTTTTGGACAGCTTATTCCCTTTAGGTGGCCACACATCCCTTATTTCGCAGCTAATAATAATAATAATAATAATAATAATAATAATAATAATAATAATAATAATAATAATAATAATAATAATAATAATAATAATAATAATAATAATAATAATAATAAGGAACCGTTGACATGTTCGATTACCGTTTCTTCAAGGAACCAAAATCAGCGTAGACGTATAAACACACGAGGAGAGTGTGTGGCTGTTCGGAGACCACACAAAGGGGGAAAGCGAATCGATTGCAGCGCAAAGACACAACGACATGGCTACGCACTCGGAAGGCTCGATGGCGTACGGACCGCACTAATTATCACTTTTGGATCGCAAGTGGATGAACAGCCCTGGGGCGTTATGTGCCGTGGCCCGTAAGGCAGTACGATTCACCTTGGATACAGGCCAAGTGAACCTTGCGCTAATTTATTATTAATGGGTTGGCGCCCGTGATAGATGCGGCAGACTGCGTAACAGGAGCATAGCATAGACCATGCAGTGAGTTATCATCACTCTGGCCGACCTCGCATACCACTGCGTCGGCCGAGTTTATTCGCTTGAAGACATTGCATATGTATCAAATAGGCAAAACTGAGAAAAAAAGGACCCGCTAACACCTTACCACGCAAGATGCTGTAAGTGAAACACAATACGTTTTGCTACAAGGTAATACGTACTATATAGCTTAGGTTAGTCACATTACCGATAAAAAAATTGAAGTATTAGAATTCTAGATATCAATGTATATTTCCCGATATTTATGTTACGTTATTTACACGTTTGATATTTATGCCCCTGAAGCCTTCCGGCCCGGCGGGAGCGCGGGGCCGCAGTAAAGCGCGGCCCCTCCACCTCCCTACCCTCCCTCCGCAGCGTTGTGCGCGACTGGAAGACTGCCCTATTCATTTGGATACTAATATAGTATAAAGGAGATTTGTTGAGATTAGTCGCGACAGCCGGTTGTAGGCTGCACCGAGCACAGTCCCCTAGCTCGAGCCTCTGCTGCGCACTTGATGCTACCAATGCTGCTGACTCTGCGCCGACGTTCGTAATCTTCCTTACAATGGCCCCGCGGAAATAAAGGAGCCATCCTGGCGACTTGTTTTTCTGGAAGGAGCAATGATGATATGGCTTGAGACGCTGAACGTGATCGACTTCGCGGTTACGACGTCGCATTTCAGACGGCGGCGTGAGCGGCTCAACCAGGTAATTAACGAGTGATGTTCGCTCGAGAACGCGGTATGGACCGTCGTACTTCGGAAGGAGCTTTGAAGCGACATTTATTATAAAGGAGATTTATTGACATTAACAGACAGGCGGTTGTAGCATGCACCGAGCACAGTCCCCTAGCTCGAGCACCTGCTGCGCGCTTGATGCTGCCGATTCTGCGCCGACGTTCGTTATCTTCCTTACACTAGAATTCAAGAATAAAATTTTTGCAGAAGGCGATACCTAAATATAACATAAAAATTAGTAGCGGCAGTAAGAGTACAAGTCTCTGCCCAAATTTTATTGTTGTAACGAAGTCCGCAAATGTCTGGGCTACACGAATCTCATAAGCAAGACTTTTCTTTCTTTTCTCTGCGTTTATTAAAGGCAAATTTGGTACAAAATTGCCTTGGGCGACACGGCTAAAGGCTGAAGAAATGCCTGAATTGGCCGTTCCACCCTGGCAGCAAAGCTTAATATGCGTATCAAATGCGAGTTTGCTTAAAGAAGCGTTGAAGTGATTTCATTGCTTTGTGATGCTGCAGTACTTGGGATGGTCATGGGTCTTATACTTTGCCAACTGAAAATTCATGCAGAAACCATTGAAGATGATTGTCAGTGTAAGCGAATAGCCTGAACAAACGGACGAACAAACGAGCGAGCGACTGAAAATGACCTACAACCCACATTGAGAATGATAGACCACAAACAAATGTCATGAAACAAAACACCGACAGCGCATACCTGTTTTGTTAAGTTTTCTCAGACTGAAATATTAAAAGTGCGAAACAATAATAGAAACCAGAAAATGATGAAACTTTTTTGGCGCGGCTATGCACGCCCTCCGAAATTGGCCCACGCAAGAGGCCGCGTTTCTACCAGAAAGCTCGCCTTCGTGCACAGCGTTCGCCGCCAGCGTTTTCCGGTAAACATTACGGTTACATGAGCTGCAGTTGCCGCGAAGCGTGAGAAGCAGTCAGGGATCTTTGAATGCTATCGCGTTCGACTCCTAAAGGCGAAGCTTAGGCGTCCTCCAAATTTTTTGTCGGCGAGAATCCGCTATGGATCCTCTCGCTGTCCGCTATGGGCTGACCACCTCCGGGCGGCCAGCAAGGGGTGCGACGAACGAGCGAGCGGCAGCCTCCCCTCCTCCTGCCTACACTGCAGTTCCTCTCCGCCACTCACTTGCCCTATAATTTATAGAGCAGGCGCCTTTTTGCTCGCTTTGTCTCCCTTCCCCGCCACTGTCACGCAGGACACCTGTCGAGATGTGTTCATCCGCGTCTCGTCGTCTGCTCAGCGTCTGCTTTCCATACACCTTTCCATACAGCTCGCACCCAAATCCTTCTGAGTCTGCTTTCCATATTGTCGATGCATACGCCATGGTTGGTAGACTGACGCAAAAAATGTTTTTGCATTGTAACCATAAGCTGCGTTTAAATGGAATGCAACACCAGGGGTTTGATTCATTTGTACGTTTTATCAGCTCTTCCTTGCAGCCTCCTTAGCCAGTAGGAAGGCCGATTGCCTTACAAAATATTCACCCGCACCGCATCGTCTGCTAGGCGTCTATTCGGCGTTTGCTCGCCACCGTCATCACGTACCATACCAGAGCTGAGTAATAAATTAATCATGAATTGAGCAGTTAGGTCTTTCTAGCGTTCCGCATCGTGAACGCATCAGCAGGGCTATTGCTGTGGCGCCACCTGTTAACTGGAAATCAAACCACTATTACGGCCCAGGGACACCTCTGACTAGTAGCGCCAAAGCAAACAGCTGATATCAATACAAACGAGAAACACAAACTTAATGATTTGCTCTCAGCGTGAGATGAGACTAAGCGATGACATATTTCACCATTTATTTCCTGTTGTAACAGCCGAGAGGCCAGTAACAAGCGCTAATTCGGATCTAAGCAGGTGGTCTGGGCGGTATGGCGCCGCCATGTTGCTATGTAATCATGGTTAGGGTGGCTATTACGGAAACCGTTGGTAACCGCCACTGTAATTCGCCGTATACGACGAGCATGCGCGAAAGGCCTATAGCATGTCACGTATCGCTGTAACGTTTCATGTGCCAAGCAAAAATAAAATTATATAATCCTACCCAGTGACGCCCGGAACTACATTCCGCTGCACACGGGTATTGCGTGTACACCTCGTACCTTCGGCAGTGCTGCAAGTTACTTCCTTGAGATAGAGTATAGTTGCGGATTGGCACGAGAGTGGTATGCGTGCCATTAGGCCACAATCGCCCGTACGGAATTTGCTCTTTCGCAAATTCCGCATGCGTCACGTCGCGCTGCAACGAGCTGCTTATAAAAGTGCTTTGAAACGATGTGTTCACCGCTTTCTGGATCAGCCCACATTCCCCGGTTCTTGGCTAGTAGAAGGTTACGCTATGTAGACGACGAGCCAAATTCTAATGCTTTCGGGACCAGCACAGGTAGTAACGGACAAGATTCTAACGTTTCCTTGCCTCAGGAGCAAAAATTATTCTTGTCACTGGCGTCGTACTATAGACCTTTTCACAAACCGACGTTTGAGTAGCGCCATTGCGCGATACAGGCGACGTCTAGTGTCAGAACATGCTATGACGCCATTTTGGACTGTGGGCCTTGCGAGAGCAGGCTGGCCGCACTTTGGTTGTGGGATCTTCGCCGAGCATTATTTCGATGGTTTCCTTCCGCTTCGCTTGTCTTGGGCTGCTTGACTTGTTACATGTTTCACATGCTCGCGTGAGCGCTCAGTGTGAAGTGCAATGGCAATAGAAAGCCGAGCCAGTGTACGACGTATGTGGCGTTTCCTCTTCAGTAGCGGCCGCTGCTTAAAATCAGCGGTATTTTAAGTGCGAAACACTTTAGGGGCCCGGGCTGTCGGCGTCCGTTGCGCGTGATCACGTCCGCGCTGTAGCGTTACTCCAGCACCGGCGCATCACTGCTTCGCACTTTCCCAGGTTTCACGTTAGTGGAGCTGCATTTCTTACCCCTCTCTTTACTGCTCTCGAATGTAATATATATATTTTTGAGTGTTATTTCTGGACACATGTGACTGTGGTCGTCGATTCAATCTTATCACCATTGCGTTTCGCGGATGAAGGTTACCTCATTTAGTGAAAGCAGGCGCGTACCTAGTTGTACGGCAATGCTTAGCCCCAGGCGCCGGCGGCCAGCCTACGTGTATCAGCTGTTGGTAGATATGCGGTGGTTACTCCATACGCTTCCGACGCAACTCAACAGCTCAGTCATGCAAAATTGATTAAATCTGGTGCAGCGTAGGGTGCTTATAATCAAATGTCAAAGCAGAAGCCTAGCGATCGAGCTCCGCGGTCCCTGCTGCGAAGTGATACAGCCCAGGTGCTAGATTTCGAAATTACCTTTATGTGCAGGGCCCCGCAGGGCGTGTGAACGCAGGACAATGTTTTCGCGGACACAGGGGCTGCATACATATTCCATAGGGCACGATTTTGTAGCGTTAGCTACACTGGCCTAGCCAAGCCCGTTTCGTGCGGCACATCAAGAGCCGTGCTGCGCATGCGCAAGGATCAGTGATGTCACACGGCTTGCGCACCGGAGCCATCGGAGCCGGCACCTCTCGCGCACTCCGCCGCCGCCGCGCGCGACTCACCGCCGCCGGTCTGCGCATTCCAGAGGAGTGACGTCGTAGCCGTGGTAGACGCACTGGCGCCGGCGCTCGCTCGCCGTCTGACACTGCAATGGAGCCGCTGCGCTTCTGACTGGCGTTTGCCAGTGTGGTATAGCCATGGAGAAGGAGAGCGCAAATGCTGCTCAACAGCGCAGAAGAACGGAGAAGCTTGACTCATCGGATCCCGAAGTAGTTGCCTGGCAATTAGCGGTTGAGCGTAGGAGACAACCAGGAAAGCTAAGAATAATCAGCTGAACCTTTGCTAACGCTACGTATATCCTGGCATAGCCGAGCTAAGCCACTGCAACTTTTTCCAGATGGTTGCGAAGTGTATTTACCGACGAGTTCACTTGCAGAATGCTTCAATTTGTCTCATACCGGTGTCACCCGGCCACTTTTGATCGCGATCGAACCCAATCTGGATCGGAATGTTCGACCAGAATATGCTCGCTTCCGCAGATTGAGCAAAAAAGCCAATCGCGCCAGAGAAATTCGATCCAGGTCGGGCTCGATCACGATCAAAGTGCGCCGTGTGACCCCCGTATTAGGCACTCGAATGAAGTCGTGTTTGAAAGAATAACAAATGTAGCCTCTGCCACTACATACGAGAAAATATTGCATCGAAGAGCTGACAATTCTCGCAGCCTATTGGGAAATATGCCGAAAAGGGTTTACCAAAATGCATTACTGTACTTATGTGCGCATTGGCTCACATTAGACTGAAATTCCAAGTCCTCAGGTGATGCAGGAAACTGGGCAAGCGTGAACATACCACATCGGCAGTGGTCTCGCGGAGTGCTGTGTTGTGGACATACTTAGTCCCCAAAATCGATATTTTCGGCTGGTTGTTTGGGCCCCTATAAGCTGCTCAGTGCTGGCCTGTAGCCTTTTGATGAGTATATATGCCATTATTTACGAGCTTAAGTCATTCGTGACAAAAATAAACGAAAACATCGAAGGAAAGCTACCACTCCGCAATGCAAACGCAAGGCAAGCTCACAGTCCAGATCGAACAGGCAACACTGTCACATACTCTCCACGCCAGAGCATCGGAAGCGCGCTCGGGAAAACGTCTATAAGGTCGTCACCGTCGACGTATTACTGTCGTCATACGCACACGCTCCCGTGACACACTGAATTGCTCGCGTTGCACTATAGGGTGCCTCGGTACCAGCGCAAGGGCGAGAGCGGTCTATCCAGGCAGCCTACATTGTAGGAGGAAATAAACTTTACTGAAGAAAAGCGGAGGTGGAGGTTGGAGCCGAAATCAGGAGGCGGGGGCAGGTGGCCGCGACCTTCGCCACCCAGTCCGCCAGTCCGGCTTGGGTTTGAAGGTTAGTAGATTTTAGTATGGAGTCCCACGCCTCCAGCAAGGGAGCTTGCCGCAGGAGATTTTCCAGACCACAGGGGCCCTGGACTGAGGGCTCCACCTTCGCCGTTAAACCTCCTTTGTGAAAATAAAGTTTTTCATTCCCGGCACGTACGCCTTGCACAAACAAGTTTGTCCATCTGGTAAGCTTTGTAAGAATAAGCTGCATTGGTATGGATACTTTTCCCTTGCCAACGTCAGCCAGATCTTTCAGAATGGGTATGGGTGAGCCCTCGCTTGGTGTTTCAGTGAAAATTATGTTAACATGCCTATGCTACCAGAGAAATGCATCGCGGCATTTGTTTAGTTACTGCTGTTTTGACAAGTAGTAATAAAATGTTCAGTAAAAAGCAACGAGGCTGCCCAGAGCACTTGTAGTGGTTGAGTGGGAAATATTGAAGGCCCCATTCGTCAAATCCGCTGGCTCCTGCAGCATTCTGCACAAACAAGATGACGCATGTTGGTATAGACATTTGGCCTTTGGATTGCAAGATGATCAGCGCATATGCGCGAGGTGAGCGTGTGATGAGTCGAGTCCTCGGTTTGTCCAAATCAATTCAGTTTTAGCGCGACAGTGTTAAGGGCCCCGTGTCGAAGAAAATCCGGTGTCGGCGTCGGGGGAATGGCAAGAAAATCATCCCGAACTGCCCCGACCGCGCAGTCCCTCCGCGTGGCGCAAAGCGTTAGCGAACAAAATTGAATTTCTCGAAGAATTATCTGTCAGAAAATCGTAAAGTACGACTTCACCACAGCCTGTAGACATGATGGCGTCGGATTGTAATTTCAATTTACGAGAAAACATAATTCCGTTATGAGGAACCACAAACAACAAACACCTTTCCTAGCATTCGTACCATACAACAGCGGCGCGCCCGGGTAGGTTACTTGCTAAAGCACCATCCAGATGGTGCTCGCGTCCTCGGCAGGTCAAACTGGGGCTTAGCCTGCCAAATGCGTTTTTGGGAACGCGCGCGCCTCGGGACAACAGCAAACAATAAAATAATAAAATAAATTAATAAAATAATTTTTAAAAAACTTCCTAAGGCCTTCACATTTTGATTTAGGACAGCTTATATTGCCCCTGACAAAATGACTTGCCAGCAATGCATTTGTGTTTAAAAGTGAAGCCGACTTGAAGGGGATTGATGTAAGCTTGGTCTTTGTAAGATGGATTTCCCACGTTGTGTGTTGCAGTGAAACCTACTCATAAAGAAAAATGCGACGCGGACGGGGCCCAATAGCGCTATCGCGTTACACTCTTAAACGCGAAGCTTAAGCATCCTCCAATTTCCTACTTCCGCAGTGTGCTTGAAGAACATCCCATACACATTCGCGGTCGTTTTAAACCAATGAACTGCGAGACCTGAATGCAGCGCTTTAGCTATTCCTTGTGGCGATGTCCTGGTCACTCCGTAATCTTTGTGGTACCACGAAGCATTAACGAGGTTGCCGGAACAACAATCAGCACTTGAAAAACAATCTTTAGCACTCGTGTATGATATCGCAGGGTACACTTGTTCTTAGGCGTATAATCCCAGGAATTTCGCTTAGTGGTTACGCGATCATCTATAGCTGTTCCTGAGGTGTCCTATTATACGGATATCGCATTACGCATAATTAATTTCGCCACACAACTTAATTTTTGTGTTTTATTACTTTGATTCTATGCTGCAAACGGGGACTGTGACTAGATCATTGCAAGAAAACCATGTAATGCTCTTCTTGTAGAGCATACAAATAATTGAATGAATGAATGAGTCAATTCTTTGTTCAGAAAAGGCACGATTGAATATCGCTGATGGGAGGAAATGAAGATACGGAGGAAAGGCAGCGACCACTAAATCACGCACGCCGGCGGCTAGCAAAGCTTTAGCTTTAGCCAACTCGACTACCCTAATAAAGTACGTGTGAACCCTACTGGGAAATCCTACATGCCCTGTACCATAAACCTGTTTGTTCCTATGTGATTTATATAACAACAAGAATAAAGTACGGGGCATACAGGATTTTCTAATAGACCGGGAAACGCCGAAATGCTTTGATGCGACAAACACTGTACCGCTCCGAATGAAAGTTGTTGCGTTTGAGAGGTAATTGGCGAATTCGGAACAGCGTTAGACAGCAAAATATTACTTCAGGAGTTCATATATTTGACCTAGATTGTAAAAAAATTCGTGAATATCAAGAAAAGAGAAGACAAAGGACAATCTGTAACTCTGCATCAATAACATACATCTCTGTTCTGTAAACTGCATATTATAGAGCATCTCCCATGATGCGGGAAATGTGATATACGAACTTACAGCTTACATGAATTTGTTATAATGTTTAGAAGGGTTTTGCAAAAGTATCACTCACAAATCATTGTTATACTTGAAAGCGATGCATGATACATCCACCTTCCGGGGCCTGTTTCAATTTTTTTTTAATTCGAAGCATTCTTTTGCTCGTTCTGACCTTCTTTCGGATAGATTCCTCTCTCCCGTCATTTCAGGCCTCTTAAAAAAACAGGAAAAAAAGCAATAGCAGTGTCGCCTGAATGGCGACGCACAGAAAGCGATAGCAAGATTGACGCGAAGCAGCACGTGAGGCTGCTGCCTAAATACGGTGCAGAAGAAACAGCACCTTGCCCGCTACCAGGTGTCTCAGTACCTCCGAGTACCTCCAGTGGCAGTGTAAGCGTCAGGACCTCGTTTGTGCTAAACGCGACATCTGCCGGGAAAACTTATGCATTTGCCGGCGCCCCGTGAGATGATAAGATAGTTCTTGGGTCATTCCTCACCACTCTACCACGCCAGATATTGTTGCGAAAAATCGCGGCTATTTACTACTTTGCTCACAGTCATTTCCTACTACACTTAAGCTAAAAAATTTATTGTCACATTTTTTGTTCTCCAATATCCGACGACGTACATGAAACATGGTATGGCAATTTAAGGGTCAAATGTACACGCAATGTT
The DNA here is from genome assembly GCF_013339745.2 of Dermacentor silvarum. Lineage (NCBI taxonomy): Eukaryota > Metazoa > Arthropoda > Arachnida > Ixodida > Ixodidae > Dermacentor > Dermacentor silvarum. The sequence continues at coordinate 105,232,138 of NC_051160.1, read as the reverse complement.
CTTTTCATACCATAAAAACAATTCAAACGTTTTCTGAAGTTTTTTTTTCGCAGTAGCGTAAAGACAAACACCTGTAATTTCGGCTTTCTTAAGGGCACGTTTTGATATGGAGCTCCGTTATTGCATTTTGGTGATTATTGGTGATCGTTTAGCTGTGAAAAATCATTTCTAGGCGAGGAAAAGGCGCAGTATCCTAATAACAGAGGCGATGAAGTAGGTAATATAAGCGTTTGGTTTCTGAAATTCACTACTTTACTGGAACAATAATATCAGGGCGTCACATACCAGGCGCCAACTTCAGGCAATGAAAAACAGCACGGACGATACGACAAGGACATGCTGCTGGGATAGATGGAGCATTGCTAATCAAGCATTCGTTGCTTTGTGCTTTTGTATTTTGTTAGAAATGCAGGGACAAGCACCAAATACGTACTAGAATGGTTGCCAATTTTCGGTTTCGGTTGGCTATGTCAAATAAACAAACGCCATTCGACAAGAGAAACCTTATTCTGAAAAAAAGTACATATAGTTTGACCACCCGTGGTGCCCATAGCTTGTGCGACATGATCACAGGCAAGTCATTTTTCAAACCGCTCGTGATAGAATGCTGCGGGCGCATCCGAAAATCCAACTCTTCCCTTTAAAGGTAGGAGATTGTTATACCCCATAGAAGGTTTCCTTGGCTGACTCAAAATTAGGACCAGTTGTCGTATTTCGGTGCCGCTTACTACACTAAACTGCACTGTACGCAGAACCGAGGCTAATCCGAGGCTGCGCGTTCCGTATACACGTTCGTGCTCTTCTTGCTCTCTTTTTCTTTTTGACGTTTTGAGGTCACTGCGGTGGACGTTCACGAGCAGCTTCGTTACCATAGAAGCGCGGCAGAGGACGACCGGTTAAGCCTGCGTACCATACGCTCCGCGCACGGGATTGCTTTGCTTTTGTATGGCATGAATAGAGACATGCGTGGCTGCACTTTCATTTGCAGGAAGCGTGAACACTACACTTAAATGCGCTGGTCGTTCGGACGTATACCAAACTGCTAGATGCTTCCGAACAGCAAAGCCCAGTTTGTTTACTCAGCCCATGCTCCCTGCAAAACCCAGAATGTCGTCAAAGAGTAAAGCTCAACTACGAAGACCGTCCATCGGTATTTTGCGCGGGCACGGACATGTTTCCACGCCGCTTGCTAATGAGAACTCATTAATCACGACAGGCGCAGCGCCGCGACCCAACGAAGCGAGAAGCGGAGGTGGTCATACGGGATGAAGGTCCCCGTGAGCTTTGCCTAAAGTTGGTTCTAGGTGGACAACGCTGGCTATACTTTTCATGCCCGAATTGGCAAAGCTGCAGAGCCGAAGCTCACTTTTGTCCCTGTACGGAGCTAAGCCACAGTGCCCTGCAATGTTAGTCGTTTTACATTCCGTACAGGAAAAGAGTTGTAACAGTGACAGTTTTCCGGCTGAGTATACAGGCCCATTGAATATCGCCCCATATTTGAAATCATTTCGGCCGAACGCTGTAAAATGCGCAAACTTGGCACCCACTTGTCAGATGAATGCCATATTTCCTTTTTATGAAATTTTCTCCACATCACGGGTCTCTGCAGAACTCCTCAGGCCGTATTCAGTGTCGAGGCGCTTCGAGTAGTAGAATAATTTGGCCTCGCCCTGCAATCGCTAGCCTCTTCGTTAGTTACCACAGGTGGTAGAGCGCCCACCACGAAAGCGGCGTCGGTCTCAGGTTCGAACCCCGCGACAGGGCGATCTTTTTTTTTAAGAGCGAAGCTTTCTGTCTAGAATTCCGTATGGGCTTCTTTTATATCTTGGAGCTGCAATCAGGTGGATGCTAAGGTTTCCCTTTCATGAAGGTTGCTCCTTAGGCCGTGAGGGACTGCGATACCTTTTTCCCCTTTGTCACAAAAGAGCGCGTAATCCAAGCGCGTGCGCCGCGTGTCACGCAAGCCAGCGAAAGAGCACGCCGGCACCCGCGGCAATTTCAACAGAAGGGGAGAGCGCATACGCCTCAAACAGCAACGCGAACAAAGGCGTCGAAACGTCTAGAAGAGCCTCGACGAAGCGCCGTTAACCAAAGAGAGAGAGAGGACACGCGCACGCCGAGACACCTTCTCACCCGGCGATTCGAGAGAGATAACTACAGCGTGAGCGTGCGTCAACAGCATGAGTCATCACCCCCCTTGACAAAGCTCCGACAGCAGCGGTCGAAGGTACGAGAACAGACTCGAAGGTTCACAAGCTTTGGCCATGCTACGAGATCACGACACCGATAAGAATGTTCGAGAACGCCTGTGGAAGCTATATTACCGCCGTGCGAGAATCGTTTAGGGAAGTTCGAGAGTTCTGTCCGCACCGGTGAAGTGATGTAACGTGAAGACCGAGCGCCTGCGGAAGAAGGGGATTCCCCGGCAAGCTAGTCGACGGGTTCATCGAGCGTCTGCATTTCCGGAAGAAGTTCTTTCTTCGAGATTTGCCTCGAGTTACGCCGAGATCGTCCGACTTCAAGACCAACATTGGTGAATACGACTGGACACTTAGTGTTCCTTTTTATTTTGTACTTTACGTGTTGGACTCTTAGTGCTTGTCGTTAACTATTTTCCCGTGTTTTGTGAATACCCATCTCATTTGTATTGTGTTGTGTCTAGCCTAAGTGTGCACGTGTGTGTGTAACTGCCTTGTGTGAAGAATATATTTTGTTGTGTTTTGACAACTCTGGGCTCTGACTCGGTCTTTGGACAGCAACCGGCGTTCGCTGGCGCACCAGAGGGCCCACTCTTAATTGTCCTTGCTTTCGTGGGATTATTTTCGGAAGCTGATAAGTCGGCTTTGGAATTTGGTCCGGCGTCTGCGCCTCGTTCACGGGGTCTGTGACACCCTTTGTTCTCATTCTTGTTGTTTTGGTTTCATTCATATTTTTATGGCTTCCCGGATACCTGAAGCATTCACACACAGTAGGCATCTGTTCAAGGTGAACTCCGTAAAAAAGTAAGTGGCGGTCGTATTCCCTGCTGTATGGTGCCTTGTCGAGGTGTACGTCTCTGAAGTGGTTGTTCCTGACATATGCATCTATGAGGGGCGTTCATAATGTTCGGATTGTCGGTACCGTACGTTGAAACAGGCGTCCAGGATAGGCATCAAAACGAGCTCACGTCTCTCTAGGTTTAGAGGATAGAAAAATTGTGTTCTATATGGTAGCGCGGAACACTGCTAAGGTATCAAACAAAAGTGGCAGCGTCCACAGGAAAAGTTGCGTCTAGCACTAGTAGCGATTCGTTTTCTGCAGTTAAAGGGAAACAATGTCAGTGATATTCATGCGGGTTTTGGCAGTGCATGGTGAAAACAAAAATGGCAGCGTCCACCAAGAAAGTTGATTGAAACACGACCAGTGATAGGTGAATTAGAAAACTTTAACAAAACTATAAAACATTTTATTTGTTGTCACCTTCTGTTTATCCCTACGAAGTGTTGTGATTTGCAATTATAATATTGTTATTTAGTATCTCCTAGCTCTTTCTTACGATTTCCGTTGACAAACAAGGTGTGCCTAATTCTTTAAATATGACAATACATCATGCAGAGTATTGAAAATCATCCGTAGGTCAGTTTGTACGTATACTTACCATGTGTTAGGGAGCTTATGAATTAAATGTGAATCGGCGAGGTCAATTCTCCTTCAAAAATAACTGAAATACCGCACTAATGATCGCCTTATCCAGGCGTTCTGGCATTTACCACTTTTTAGCCGACCTTTCTGGAAATGTTTAATATTAATAGCATATTATCGGGCCATATTCATATTTCACACGTTGTTTCTCGTGTTCAACACGTACATTCAACATGACTCCATCCGTAAGTCACGCATGGGGAGTTCCCATCGCCTGCATCCGACTCATCATCCGACTGTGCTATCGACCAGGCGTCCAATCAGGCCACCGCAGCTATATATATATAGGACGAGGACGAGCGCTAGTCCTCGTTTCTCAGTGTGCCTCGTCTTGTTTCGCGCTACACCACACAGTCTCATGAAATGCAGGTGTTACGAGAAACACGATTTGACTTTTGCAGCATTGAGGCGATGACGTAGCACACGAATGTTTATTGCCCAGTTGCCTGATTCTAATACGCGAAGTTTGCGGTGAAAAGATGTGTTCCGCATCTGCCGCCACGCCAGAGAGTGGCGCTGGTCAACACTCCCAGGAAGGAGTCTTGTATAATTACACGAATGCGCATGAATCAATGAACGCCTGAAACGGCACAACGCGAATCTGAGGAAAAGGAGGCCACTTTTCGTCTCGTTGCTGCCATCGTGGGCTTGCCCCATATTTTTACAATGCTGTGTGGTTCTGTTTAAGGACAGAGATCGCTGCACGAGCGAAATAGTCGAGGCAGCATCAATGATGACTAAAGATTATGAGGGCGTAAAGTGTCATAGATTTCTTTGTATAAAACAGAAATTGTTTTCTTTCATGGCAGCTGGTGACAATTCAACTATTCAGAATCGTTTGCTGTTGGGCCTGTTGGTGCATCATGCTGTGCTCTGGAACGGAATAAGGGCGGAAAGAAACGTCTGTCCTGTCCGCGTCGTTTTTTCCGCCCTTATTCCGCTCAACGACACAACAGTTGAATTATTGTTGACAATGCACACGCGCTGGCGCTAACATGTGATTGGCTAGTTTCTTCTTCGTGTTTGGAATTGTATTGCCTTTTATATTTACTCAATGTGTCTGGCATTAAAATTTAGTTGGAAGTTAGCGCTTTGCCGCCTGTTGTTTCACGTTTCGAGAGACATCCTAAAATACAGCGCTAAAAATGTAAGAGCTACGAATTATTAACTAGCCCGAAGCAATGCCTTGCTAAGCCTATAAATTATGCACTGTGTCTCAGGCGCAAAATATTTAATTGCCTGCATTTTTTCTTGTAATTATTGCCGTGCTGTTTCTCCTTTCTCGATCTGCGTGCTGACACAGTGTTAAAGTTTCCGAGTAGTTGGTTCATTGTAGAGTCGAATTCTCCTGCAATATATATATATATATATATATATATATATATATATATATATATATATATCTTTGTGTCGAGACTCCTGAATTAAGGGGGAAGGCTCCTGGCGATCTAGTTACTCGGGTTCCAACACGTGATTTGTATTCCCTCACAAAAGACTCAACTTAACTAGGTCGAACTGAGCGGCTTATACTTCGATCGCTCTCTTTTTTTTCTTCATTTCCTTTCGTCCTCTTTGTGATCACAAATCGCAAAGGCGCTTGAGCGAGCCATGGTGTCTATAAGTTAAGAGGACGCAGGCGTACTGCGAGACTGTCGATAATGACTACGGGCATGTGTCTAGGCGAGATAATAATCTCCCTCACATCCGTCTTCCTGATCTTGTCGCAGCAATAACCGCAAGTCAAGCTTAAGTAGCGTGATTGTATCGATAAATGTCCAGTTAAGTAAAAATGTATACTTGTCTGCAAACTTCACGTCTTAGTAGGGGAACGATAAGTGAATTATATGCACTACGGTTTTAGGAAAAGCGACCATTTTTATTTGCACCGAGTGTGCGGAAAAAGTCAAACGAAACTTTGAACCATTGCTTCATAAACCCAGACCCACATCAACCCATATCTCTTTTCTCACCCCCCCCCCCCCTCCCGGAACCCAATTTCATTTCTTTATAGTTGATTCGGTGCAGTAGGCGTTGGCGAACGCCACAGAAGGAGACAATTAACGAGCAATAAATAATAATCATTCTTCTGTGGGAGCTATTCTACCCTCATGCATTCTTTTAAAATCTGATGGTGGCGACCAGCACATTAATTTCCAATCGCAACAAGCACTGGCTCCGTTCTCTTCGGCCGAATAATGCTCCATTATATCGCTGCGCAAAGTACACAGAGCGGTTGATGAGGCGGAAAATCACGGTATACCGCATTTCACTTTCTCGTCGTTCCATGCAGCAGCTGAATGGCCTTTTCACTTCACTCCGATTGGCAACAGGGCTGATACGAAAGAACGACGCCGATCGGCATCCAAACCATAGGCGCGAGAAAGTGGCTGGGTTCCGCGTGCGCCCACCGTGAGAGCGATAGGCGAGGACCGCGAGCACCGGATGGCATTGGAGGGACAGACACCCTTATCGCAACTCCGTGGCTGTCCTTGTGCTTCTCCGCTGCGCAGATCGATTGCGGCGGGATAGCTTCCTTCACGTGTTCACGGGGGTGCTTTGCCTCTGACTCCGCTCTCGATTGATTGGGCCATCATTCAACGTCAACCGGATGCCCGATGGAACTGTGCGGTCGGTGTGTTTGTGCACCGGAACAATAGCGGCGGGAGTTGGCCGGTTTCGCCACTGCGGTTTGCTTGTACCACATCGCGCTGTTTGTCGATTTCTTGCGTGTTTTCTGTTTTTCGGTTTATTTTGTTTTTGTTTGCGACTGAGTCGGCAACTCCCGAATATGGAACCTGCACGGAGGCTACACTTTCAAGACCCCCGACTACACGAACTAATATGAATGGGGCCTTGTTCGCGCAGTGCGGCGGTGTGGCATCAGTTCTTTTATGGTGCTTACTTTGTGGGTGCTACTTTTTTCTCCTGTTTGTTGCCACGGTGGAGCAAATCAAATAAGCCCTGCTGCACTAATAGGCATTGAAACGGGCGCAAACGGTGTAACGATGAAACAGGGTCTACGAGTTACGCAATATATATATATATATATATATATATATATATATATATATATAACGAATGAAGTGCCTCCGGTGTCCGGACTCCATTCGCATTGCGCAGGCTTGTAGCAGCTGTTCCTTTTTTATCTTTTTTTTTTGGAGCGCTGGGATTTCACATAGTAAACATTGCGCCTGTGAGTTTGCTGTCAGTTGTAAAATCTGCAGAGAGTCATGTTCTTCCATTTTGGTTACCCATTCTACCTTTCGGATCTGCTCACATTCTTCAGTGGGCGCGGAATGTGCGAATGAATGTTCTCTATTTATTAATATAAGTGTGACTAAACTGATCTCATTGAAAAACACGTTACAAAGAGTGTTCCCTTGAAATAGTTTCAGCGGCTCCTGTGCACAAAATATGCATTCAGAATCTGACGCCAGGTTCTTTACACGTTGAGTTCATTGTGTATTGTTTGATCGCAAGCACTTCCGGCGCGGTAGCATGGTGGCTGAAAAAAAGGTAAAAAAAATAGGTGAAACGTTAAGCATTGATATGGCGCTGCTTGCCAATACTCTATATCTGGCCCTGTTTAAGCCACCGAACTCACATTTGATTTGCTCACAGGAGCTTTCTCTAGTAACCGTCCTTTGCGAGGCTGCATCTCAGCCAATCCCACTATATAACTATCCGCCTTTTCCTAGCACAAAGAGCAACAGTCGCTTGTCTTAGGGTGCCCTCCTTACCAGTTCACATTCTTTGCACAGATGAACAGATTCTTATTTTTTAACGATTAAATTCAGAAATCCAGCGCAAACACCTTCGTTGTCTTTAATTGTTTGGTGCATATAGCATTACCTTGCGCTGTGAGATTTCCTGAATGCCGTTATTAGCGGTGATAAACACACCAAAAATATTTCTGAGACAATGTAACCTCGTGCAGTCAGCGATGACGTAGTGTACTACATACATACATAGATACATACATACAAGCATGCATGCACATATACACATACATGCACCCATGCATACATACATACATGCATACATACATACATACCTACATACATACCTACATACATACCTACATACATACATACATACATACATGCATACATACATGCATACATACATGCATACATACATGCATACATACATGCATACATACATACATGCATGCATACATACATACATACATACATACATACATACATACATACATGCATACATACATGCATACATACATACATACATACATACATACATACATACATACATACATACATACATACATACATACATACATACATACATACATACATACATACATGCATACATACATACATACATACATACATACATACATGCATACATACATACATACAGTTTTTGCTCGGCCTAAAACAGACTCGCAGCCTAAGGTCATTTTTCTTGTGGTATACATGTGGCAACCTTTAGAATATCATCAAAAGTTGAACACAGAAAGTAGAACAGTGTTCATATTAGTGCGGTGTGCTTGCGAACGAAGAAACGGATAATAAGAAAACAAAACGGCAGAAGATGTGCTACCAATTGAAGTGGCTTTCGAAACCTTAAGCCTCCCAAGCTAGTTGTGACCGCATTTTTTTCCTCGGTATAGTTACTCAGTTTATTCTGTTTTTTTTTTATTTTTTGCTTTCAGCTGCAATTTTATTGATAGTGGGCTTTCCAGTTGACACATTTCCTATTCTGCCACAGGTAAACAATAAAAACAACAACGTTTTATTCACGTAGCCCATATCATTACAGTGTTTATTACAAACCATCAGAGACACATCATTGCTTGCCTACGTTCATTTGCCGCTTGAAGACTGTCTTTCAGAGTCCATGCTATGTTCGTCTAGGGATGCCTTCTGACCAAACGAAAGGCAAAACGCCTACCTTCTCATTCTGTAATTCGCGCTCACATTACGGAAAAAAGTGACTCCAGTGTTATGCTAAGACTTCATTGTTTTGCTTGTTTCTTGTTTGCGTTTTCAGTTGTTTGTGTTCGGTTTGAGCGATCTCATGTGTAAGCTAAGGATGGTGGAAACAAAAAGCATGAAAACATTTTTCTGGTCTCATTTTACGGGTTTTATCGAATCAAATGTGGTTATTTTATTTATTGCCGATTGGGTCAGTTACACAAAGCACTGACAGAGAAAAAAAATGAGAAAGAAACCGAGACTGAGCTAAGTCGGCTACCCTGCACTGGGAGAAGCGTTGAGGAGAAGAAAATATGAAGAGAAGGAGATAAGTTTCATTGTTGATGTCACCGACGTAGTGATACTTCTCAGCGCTATATCACAGATGGCCGCTCAGTCCAGCTGCCTTCAGAAACCGCAGCAGTGGTTTTGTGGCCTTTTGCAGCAGTGATGTGCGAGAACATAGTCCCATACTTCTGTCCAATGAGAAAAGTCTTTCGTCTAACTAAATGAGAGAGCCAGCTTTTTTTTTTTTTTTGGAAAGAACGAGTAGTAGCATACAAATTTTCGAGTGAAACTGCTCAATGAAACGTGGACAGAGAGGTACACAGAACCGACAGGGACAAGTTTTTCTTGCAGCATACAATATGTAGTACACCTTCTTCATTTCCTCAAGCATGTCATTGTGTGCTATAATGTAATTGGTCCCGATTACACTCTCTAGGACAGAGACTGCGAGTCAGCTTCGTCTTCTGGTACGCACACTCGTTAGCTGAGCTGAATACCGCACATATATGGCACCCCGGACTGCACAGACTAAACCCTTCAGCTGCAGCTCAGTACTCCACCCTGACTGCACCGACGCGAAACGTCTCAACTGTGTCCGTTAGTAGTTGTGTACACGAAAGCTTATTCAGCAATAATCGGAATGGCTGGCAGTCCTGCATGTGATGTCTGCTGCTGCGAGAACATTGACGAGATATTCAGCCAGTGTATTGAATTTAGCACACACAGGAAATCTTCAGTGGCCAATGCATTCGGAAGACTGGATGATCGTCCACTGTCCGTACAAATACTACCGAAACATCGTCACAACCGATCAACCGCCCGAAAGGCAGTGAGGGCACTTTTGACCTTCGTGAAAATGGCTGGTCTGTGCGAGCGCATTTGACCTACATAGTGCTGTCAGTGCACGTGCGCACATTCACTGCATTCCTCTATCTCTGTTTCTGTTTTATGCTCCTATTTTCCTTTCCTCTGTGTACGGTATCCAACCAGACACGTTTCTAGTTCCTAACTCTGGCTTCTCTCTTTCTTTTCTCTCTCACCTATCAAGAATGAATACTCTTCGGGAGAATGCAACGGCCCACCCTAAGTGATAAAGTAGTACCATTTGCAACTGCGCCGGATATATCTGGTCTTCTCCAAAGTAAAACATTCACCGGAGAAGGGATTGATGAATTTGGGAGTTAGGTCATGTTTTTCTTCCTATCTTCCCGTCGTATGATGCGTTCGCGTTGCTCTAAATGTCACAAATTAAATTCCACACTCATTGCACTAACCAATAAAGTACACAAGAACAGGAACAAAGGAAGGCGCGATCAGACACGCATGGCGCTAACATTGGAAACTTTTTTACCAACTTTAATGCGGTAATATAGAAGTTTACGGCCATTCCTCACAATGCATCAATGCGTTTAAACGGAGCACAGTGGCAGAGCCCAAGCAAGAGGCCTCGATGGCTTTTTATTATTATTTCCATTTCAGATTGTGAGGTCAATTGGCCGCTAATCTGCCCAATATGTCAGATTGGCGCCGAGAATACCACAGCGAACCGACGTTTCCCACGACGTGCAATGTCTTCTCCTCCAGTTCTGCTAATGGTTACAGTTTTGTCTGATTCGATTTCCTCTACAAGTAATCAGATAGCCCACATTAGCGGTCGTACTGCCACAACAAATGACACTTTCTACTCCAGCGGAATTGTTTGATGTATAATGCAATTTGCGATATTGTGGTGTCGTGTATACAGACCTTGTGTCTTTCCCAGGACATCCATGTATAAGCGCTTAAATTCAAACATATCGCTTCCGCTATTTTTCCCAACGCGATAACATTACCGTCTCGTACTACGAGCCCGAAAACGGCTTTCCACTTTGCTGTCGTGGCTCTGTATTGCACGCAGCATTTCATCTGCTTTTGCATTGCGAAATACGCGGCGGTGATGAGGGAACCGTGTTCGTAACTAATTGTCTGGCACACTTGGGTCTCGAATATATGCGCCGCTCATCAGTTTAACCCGTTTATATACGCCAACTTGCGTGAATGGGAATGTGCACTTCTTATTTATTTTATTTTATTTTTAATGAGAAGCATTATTTGCCTCATTCCAGGCACATTGTAATAGGAAGGTAGTTTTCTGGCTCGCCTCGTTTTAATAAAAGGAATGTAATGTGGAATCGATGATTGAATCGAACCTCTGCTGTCGAGCACAGCAGGCCTGGTTGGATAACCAATGGGCCATCAATCGCATTTTTTTTCTTTATTGCCTTATTTGCAAGTTACCTCATTATCAACACACAATTTCAAAGAACAAGCACGTGAAAAGACGTACGTAACATATATACCAACTAGCGCGATTGTAATTACATCAAAATTTGATTAGTTTTGTCAAGGTTCTAACCTCAACAACTATTCCGGAAGGCACTCGTGCGCTTTTCGCGCCTCCAGATAGGCTTTTATACTGTTTATACTATCTCGGAAGTACTTTCTGTGCAAGTCGGGTGTCTGGCCAACACCACTTGGACAGCAAGCACAAGGCCTGTTCACTCCGTTCAATGACGTCATGCTACCTGGCCCGACTGCCATTTAATCTAATAGGGATGCTCCCGAGTAAGCCATGGTGATTTTGACGTCATCGCTTTCGTCACGCATGCCTTGGCAATACGAATTTCGGGCCTGATAGCATGACCTCATGGATCGGTGTGAACAGGCCTTATGCTATCTAGGTGGTGATGGCCGGGCTGGCACTAATAGCCCAGCCATTCTGGAGCGCTATAGGCTGTGAATGCCAACGACCATTATAAGATCAAGAGGAACGCCATCTTCATTTTCGATTGCTATATAGATACCCGATGCCGTGGGAATCTAGCGAGAATTCTTTTACAGCGCAGCTGTTAGAACATCGTTATAATGATCATTCCGTCGTCCGCAGCTTTGCCGAGCTGGGGGAAAGAGAGCTGAGAGAGAGTGAAAGCAGAGCATAAAAATAGTATTCCCCAGCGTAACGGATGCGAGGTGGAGAGGAGGAGTTAGGCAGGTGGTAGTGGTACAGTGGCTAGAATGGCCCATTCTAGCCACTGTAGTAGTGGGACGTGTAGAGCTGCTGCCGACGCCTACCGCGTTGCCCCGCGTTCGCGCCGAACGCGCCCAGTGTCCGTGACTGCAACCGATGCCCCTGGCGGCGGCTTGGCAGGTTTCGACCAAAGAACTGGACACTCGTCGCTTCCGAAAGAGTGAAGTGAGAGATTGATAATCTTAACAAAAGTTAGACTAAGTGTGCGGTTTGCCACTACTTTACTACGCTTTCCCCAGCTCCGCTGGTATCTCGTATTTGCGATAACAGAGCCACGCATAATTGTTTAAATGTCCTTTGTAAAACATCCCCAAAATAGGCTCCTCCCAAGAACGCAAAAAAAACGTGCTCTACTGTTTTAGATTGTTTACAAATTAAACAATGGTTTCCCCACGGTACAAATAGAAAACGTTTTCTTTCAAAACGGGCTTTATGGAAAGCATTCCTGTAGAATTATGAAACAAACGTGTTTTTACCCCTGGTGAATCTTGCATATTCTTCATCCCTCTTGTACAATGTGGCCCTCCACAGACGTTTTCATCCACCGGGTTAAGCACGGCCAACATACCCTCCTTTGCGCTCCTCCCTCCCATTGCCAGCTCATTGCAACAATCAGCGCGTGCTGCCCGTACAACTTACTCGTCGTCTTTCCTCATGACAGCGCACGCTTTCAGTCTGTGTTACACTTCGCTATCTCCGGGATTGGCCCGCTTCCCCCAGTAATTTCCTCGTTGCGGCTAACGCTACGTCGAAACAGTGCAACGTTGTACCGACTTCATGATCGCCCAAGTTAAGCATGTTGGAATATTTCTTCGCCGGAGTACGAATGCAATAGTCGTTCTAACATACAGCACATGACATAGGTACGTACGATTGTTTAACATTTTGACACATTCCGTGTTTCTCTCGCTAAGGCTTGATAGCGAAGGACCTCCAAAGTGCTTCGCATAACATCGATTCCCACAGTGCGTGAGATCTGCATATTTTTATGAACAGCGAAGCTGTTTAACCGGGGCGTTTGCCGTCAGATGTAACGGCGAAATGTGGGCCGATCTTGGTGGTAGTGCCGAAAGTGTCCAAGCGCAATGGCATATACGCCTGTGAACTAGCGAATCTGTTTAAGCTCGAGGATGGTCCGTCGAGTGTACGTCTCAAAGCCTCCGCCTGGCGATGACGTCACCATGCGTCGCCTAGCAACGCTTCACCCCAGCTGCGCCGACCACGCGTCGTCACAGCTGCGTGAGCAGTGATGTCACAGCGCCGTGCGGAGTGGTCGCGGCTGTGCAGAGGCGGAGCTAAGCCGTGACGTCACTGCGCCGACCCACGGGATATATAGATATACGCGTCACCGCCGCGGCGACACAAAAGCCCCGCCGTTTTCCGCCGCGAACATGGGGTGGCCGAAGAAGAGCATCACTCCCGAAGAAGAGGAAGTGCGGCGCGAAAGCCGCCGCGCCGTTACTCAAGAGCGAGTGAGACGGTCCGATCCCGAGTATCGCGCCGCCCAAGCGACGGCGAAACGTCGGCGATTCGCAGATGATTCGGAGTAACGGGCCAGCGAAACCAAGCAAAGGCGTTTGAGCGTCCAGATACTTTAATGACCGAGTGTTGCTCCTTCGGCTGTCGATGATTCCAGGTTGATCTTGCGCAAAACATGGCCGAGACTCGAAGCATAACCTAGCAAGAACTTGGTAGAACCGAGATAAAGCTTCGCTGTTTGCGCAGTCTTCGCACCCCTAGTGGGAAGCTGCCCCTAATTTTTGTTTGTGTTCTTGTATGTTTGCGCGTGCCCACGTTTGTGTGTACGTGTGTTTGTAGTACGTGCGTTCATGTCCATATATGCATGCACGCGTGCTTGTGCATGCGTGCGTGGGCGCCCGTATGTGTTAGGTCACTGGCTACCTGACAGCAGAGATAAAAATAAAAGAATTGATCGATTGCATTAGAAGAAATTTTAATGAGTTCAAAAAGTAGGGTCAGGTGGTTTTTGTAGGAGATATTAATGCGCACATGGAGCACTTAGACGGATTTACGGATGACAACGGTTCTGTAGTGCTGGATCTGTGTGATTAACAGAAGCTTACACTAGTTAACAGAGAGAATAAGTGGAACGTACAGGTACCGAGGCAATGCAGAAGCATGCAGTCATTTATCGGCTACGCCTTAGCCTCAGAAACGGCCTACGACCGACAAGACCAAATGATGATTGACAAACATGGAACACATACCCTGGGTAGCTATCATAAACGCTTAACCTTAAAATTTGGGAGATACTAAGGCAAAACATGAACCTATAGCATCCGAATTTCTAAAATTTATGAAAAGTAAATAACAGAGATCGCAAAAAAAAACGATACAGAAGGAAATGAAGGTGTTTTCTAAAGCAGTCTGGGAATATTAAGGACTCGTAGACTTTATGCAGCAGGATATAAAAAAGACACAGCAAAAAAAAAAATGTTGTATTGGAAAGTGGGAACCGTGCAATTGGAGGAACAAGGAAATAAATCAAGCCATAGAAGTGCTTAAGCAGGTGTTAAGGGATCATCGCGAAGCCAAAAAGTTGGGATTACTCGAAGAAAAGGTGCTCCTTAAATGGAATAAATAGCGAGAAAAGGAAAGGGTGGCGAATGAGCTCATGCAAGAGAAAATTAAATGCACGAGCAAATGTTTGGAGCATAACATTTGCACAACAGACAAAGGCACAAAAAATATTGAACAATTTTAGAGCACGTGGAACTTTAACTAAACATTCGCAAACGCCTAAGAGGGATGAAGGTGGTAACATATTTGAAGGAGACGATGCACTGCGGTGCATCAAAGAGGTTACTTGGGATACCTTCAGCAAAAAGAAAGCACAGTTCAGGCTCAAACAGATCCAGCAATGACAGAAAAGCCTGAGAGAACAAAGTTTATCACAGAAATATTTTGCTGGAAAAAAAACAGAAAAAGATTTTCCTAGTAAAACGGCCGCAGGAGCCGATAAAATGCCTATACAGTTAAGGAATACCTTGGCCTAAACAGCAAGGCACTGCTTACTAATTCCACAGAGCCAGTGATTAGAACGAAGAAAAATCCACTTCGATGGCGTGAAAACAAGGTGAACCTCATCTGCAAAGGCAAAATTGATAACTATAAAAGGAGCTCGTACAGACTAGTTACAGTAACGTCGGTGATATACGATAGAAGGGCAACGCAAGCAATAAAAGTATAACTGTCAGAGTGGGTGGAGATAAGTCATCTACGGGGGGAACTACAGAATGGGTTCAGACCAGGCAGACGCTTAGAGGATATGTTTGTACTAACTCAGTGCACAGAAATTTCAGTTGCTCAGAATAGACCTTTGGGATAGCACTTCTAGATATTAAAGGAGCCTTCGACAACGTAGACAGATAATTGTTATGGGATATGCTCAAGCACGAAGGCATAGAGGACGATTTTGTGGAGCTGCTGAGGGATACATACAGAGACAAGTGAGTACAAATTGTATGGCAAGGCGCAAAATTCAATTAAGTGGTGGTAATTTTCCAAGGACTAAAGTCAGCATGTCCTTGGAATTGTTGTTCACGCTTCGTGTTAAGAGCATAGAAAGACGAATGAAAAACAGTGAATTAGGATTTGATTTATCGTAGACGCGTAATCCACAAATGGTGCAACAGAAACTCCTCGGACTGATGCATATGCGAACGACGTAGTGCTGCTAGCAGATAATCCCAGAGACTTATAGACACTTGCGAATATCTATGTGAGCGCAGCGACAAATCTATACTTTAAGTTTAGCACAGAGAAATCTAGAATTATGATCTTTAATGAACAGACGATTAATTATGTGGTGCCAATTCAAGAGCGAGTAATACCCACAGTCTAGCAATATAAGTACCTCGGCGTACACATAAACGAGGGAAGGAATTACTCAAGCAAGCAGCAAGATAAACTGAAAATAAAGGGGAAGCGGAATGCAGCAATAATGAAACACAGAGCACTGTGGGGCCAGAATAAGTATGAGGTGGTGCGGGGAATCTGGAAAGGAGTAACGGTGCCTGCGCTAACGTTCGCAAAAGCCATTCTGTGTTTCAAATCGGTTAGCTTGTCAGGGTTAGGAGGTAACAAAATATCGCTAGGCCAGTTGGCTTTAGGAGCACACGGTAAAAACCACAGATGAGGATGTGCAGGGTGACATGGATTGGGCCCCTTTTGATGTCAAAGTAGCACAGTGAAAAATTAGTTTTGAGGTTAGACTCCAGACACGGATCAGAAATAAAGCTATCAGAAAGTCATCAGAAGGGAAGCGGGAGAAACAGAGACAGCGAATTGGATGCAAAGAATGGAAACAAGAAAGACCATGCATATTCAACAAGAACGTGAAGAAAAAAATTAGAAGGGAAAATTTGTGCGGTAACGCAAAGGGCAGTACCTTGCTATTTGAGGCTCGAGTTGGTTGCCTAAGGACAAAAGCATAGCGTAGCAAACATTCGCTACAACATTAGGCATGTGCCTGCTGCAGCAAAAATTCCAAGACCACTCAGCACATCCTAATGGAATGCTAAGATATTCACCTACTGGGACCCTTAGGTAGCTTCCAGAAGCGCTTGGATATATAGTGGACGGAAGCATCAACCGGCCAGCAGTCGAGAGAAGTAAGATGCATGTACAGTATTGGTGGAGAAAAAACTGCAGCACTCACCTCACGTTGACTATCGACGGTAATGCGAATAGCATTACAGCAATGTAACGACAGACCGCATTCCCGAAGTCACGTTTGCTTAACTCATGTAGTTATAATTCTGAGACTTTCGTGGCTTCGCCTATACACCGCAGGCTCCGGTATCGTCCTACTTTGCTACGGCACTCGCTTGCCAAGGTCGCCCATGTGCATGGCCGCATGACGACGAGTGCACGACGCCAATGCAGGGACGACGATAGAACGTCGAAGAAGGAGCGATATCGATGAAACGACAAAGGCGGTGTAACGAATGACGACAATGAGATACAAATTCTTAATATATGACGATAACGGCGGGTTGACGACGGCACGAGGAGAATGAGATGACGAAGACTGGATTACGACGATGGCGTGAAAATAACTGTATGAGGACAACCGGACTAAGAAGCTGGAATGCGATGATTGCACGACTAGGACGGCATGGCGCTACTGAAGTGATGACCACAGGGAAACGTCAGCGTGACAACGATGGCCCTGACGCCGATAGTATGACAATGACTGTGACGACGATGGCTCATGACGACAGCTTGACGAGAGTCCGTTGTCGAAGATGCATTCACGATGATGGAACGACCGTGATGGCATCCCGGCGACGGTGCGCCAACGGATGCATGATGACGACTCTGTGGCGACCACGCAATGATGATGATGACATGACAATGGCGGCATGATTACGGTTGAATGGCGACTTCATTATAACGATATAATGACGAGCAAAGAATGATGTCGGTGAATCGATCAAGGTGGTATGACGTAGATGGCATGACAACAACGTCATAGCGTTACTGAAACAACGACGACGGTGAAACGACAGCATAACGACGATGACATGACGATAACGATTTGGCGACGACTGTACAATGACAATAGCTGATGACGAGGGCATGACGAGATTCCGATGTCGAACTGACAATGACGACGATTGAACGACTGCGACAGCTTCCCGACGACGCTATGACGATTGCATGACGATGACTGTGTGATGTCGATGCAATGACGACGATCTCATCACAACGGGATGAGAACAATTGGATGATGACGTGTGTATGATGACAATCGCGTGACGATGACTGTATCATGAAACCTGTGTGACGACGGTGGCATGGCGAGAGTCAGATGACGAAGCAGAAGCAACAACCACGACGGCGTCACGACGACGGTCTGACAACATGATATATCGACTGTTTTACGACGACGGGTTGACGAGAGTCGGGTGACAAAGCTGGACTGCAACGACGCAGCGACCACGACGGCATCACGAGCGCGAGCCCATACCTATGGACCAAAGCTATTAGACAAATTCGGCCACTGGGTCGGAGTAGAATGCGTGACGACGACGCCATAGCGACAGTAAAATCTTGAAGCTAGAATGACGACGACGGAACGACCAGGACGATATCATGACCTGGAGCACGTACCAAGTGGCCTGAGCAGATAGACAACTTGGACCACTGGGTTGGCGTAAGACGATAGATAGATAGATAGATAGATAGATAGATAGATAGATAGATAGATAGATAGATAGATAGATAGATAGATAGATAGATAGATAGATAGATAAGCTTAAAACGGCTGACGTAGGTAAATAACGCTATTAGCATTTAAAAGCAGGGAAGAAATTGATGTGACCGGATTCGTTTCAGGCCTACGTAGCGGTACAAGGTACATAGATAAGCCTTGAGGAAAAGAAAATTGATTAAGGTAATCTAAACAACTATGCTGAATGAAAGGAATGGATAGCAGGCCATCTGGCACCTATCTGTAACTATCTGTCACCGCCACGTTTCAAAGGGGATGCCAATAATTCATCATTATCAACACCAAATTTCAAGCCCTGGCTGCGTATATGCCTGACACATGACGTGCTCCTGCCGTTGTAATAAGGTGTGTCAATAGATTGCTTCAACGCTAATCGCATTACGTTGACATCTATTGTGAAACGAGTTCTGCCGGATTTCTTTTATGCATTCTGGGATTTCTTGTCCTCTTCTCGACAAGAGCTACAATACTGCCTTAGTGATCGCCCGCACTTTTGTAATATTTTTTCAGCTCTTAACCTTACATGCGAGAAGAGAAGTGGAGCTGAGATTAACATAGAATCTGCCCTCAACTATGATTTCAATTCTTCACTTTAGGCAGAGCGTCATTAAGCTGTAAATATTCATATTTGCTAAATGAAACTGCAATGACAAACCAGATATTGTTTATAAATTTATGCCGTGCCTTTTACTGGTGGGCAGAGATTGCGCTCTCATCAAAACACACAGTTTAGAACACGCGTCGCTCGGTGTTTTGCTACGCGTTACCCCATGATATGTGTTCCTGCAACATGTTTGTGTACATGAATATGATGCCGAATGATTATGATGAACATATTGAATAATGATGCTGAATGATGCCGAGAATGAATATGATGCTGAATGAATATGAACATGAATATGATGCCGGCAGCATGAACCACTCACATTTAGTTTTGCACAGTTTATGGCTTAAAAAGCCTCTTATCGTGGTAAATTGGCGTTTTCGGTGTTGTACAATGGCATCATCACTACTACAGCCTAAATAAGTTCTCTCTCTGGTGCCCCCTAAATGCCCTCTGGCATTTCAGGCTCTTAATCTTACATGTCAGAATTGGGAAGGACTGTGTCAGTCTTGGGAAAAATAGCACCCAGTCCTAGAAATATATCCTCGTCTGCCTCCTTAGGCCTATACATTTTTATGCACATTCCCTTCAGTCATAATAAAACTAGCTCGGAAGCGATTACGTAAAATATTCATCCTGTATATGAAGTCACGTGTATGTGGACAATATGGACCGTGAGTGCTTCTAAACATTGACGCCATTTTGCTATAGACTACAATCTGTTGGCTGAATCTTAGTGAATATCAATGTCAATAATGATGTTTGGCAAAATCAACAACAATATTGGTGGAGGCAACACTTATGTAGGAATCCGCGTTAGGTTAAGCCTTCGGTGATGTTTGCGCAAATTGTAAAGTAAACGTTATGCTAACGTAACGCAAATGACTGAAGCGCTGGTAGAAAATGATGTACATGCAGCGTTAATTGACTCAAATAAAGTGTTATTGATCCAAGGGCAATCTATGTTTAACTAAACGAAGCGCGGTCAGGCAACTGTAACGCAATGACGCAGGCGCGGCCTCTGTTTAAGCGGGGCATTATTATTATTTGGTTTGTACACATACACACAAGGACCCAAAGGAAATAGGGAGGGAGCAAGCTGACAACTGCCACCGAGAGGGGCACTACGCCTGCCTACTCTTTCAGGCGGAGGGAATAGAGGAAATGAAAATAGGAGGAAAGAAAAGAGAAAATAAAGAAATGACGGAGACACAGGCAGAACAAAACAAAAACACAAATAATGTCTATAAACGGGAGGCCAATGCAGTATCCTTCAGAAATGTTAGTAGGGCTCGATGGCCGGGTGTGCTCGACGGGACCAGGCGGGCTTCTGGAAATGCACAATAAAAGCTCACACTCACTACCTAGATGGCTTGTGCTACCAACTCGCTGCGTACCTCTCCGCTGCTGATTTCTTCTTTACTTCTTGCCTCTTGTAATTCGCAGTGGGTATTGACGGCAATGGCATGCGAACACTATAGTGACGACGGAATGACCACGGCGGAACCACGAATGCCTGATAACCGCGGCATGAAGATGATGTCATGCCAATGACTGCACGATTTAAAGAAATTTGCGTAGCTTGCACTGGAGGCACAATTCTAAAGAGACAGCGGAGCTGATGGGCACCTAGGCAGTCCCGGCTTTTGGGCTACGCTACGCCCTACCAAGTCATCCCCAGCATTATCCGAAATTTATTTATTATTGATCGATTATCGATTAGCTATTGAATGGCTATTGATTGGCTATTGCAAGGTATTGACCACGTATTTGGGCTAGGCTAAGCACTACCAAGTCATTCTTAGTATTTTCCGGAATTTATTGATCGATTATTGATTACCTATTGATTGACTATCCATTGGCTGTCGATGGCTGTCTAAGCTTAAGTAGTCCCAACCATGCTTAGCTAGACTTAGCCAGGCTCAGCTTCGGTAGTTCACATGGGTATATGACATTGCGCGTGTACCCTTTCTGCACTACCGCCAGGATCGGCCCACATTTTCTGTTCGCGGTTTGACACATTACGCCCGGCTTAAACAGCTCCGCTCTTAAAAGGTGTCACAATAGCACGTGAAGAAGAAATGACGACGACGAAGTAACAACGGAATGACGACGATTGAATGACGACGGCGTATTGATGACGATGGAAGCACAACGGGAGAGACGACGACATAGCTACGAGCGCAAAGTGACGACGACAAAATTTTTGTCTTCGCGAGAAGTTTGACGACTGAACGACGACGTGAAGACAACAAAGTTGTAATTGCGTGACAGCGACGAAGTGACGAAGACGGCACGTGACGAACGAGGACGACATAGAAATGACGACGACGGAACGATAATGACGGAGTGATGACGACAGACTACATCCGGTATCGGGTCTCTGCTATAGCCGCACGCCGAAGGAAAGACACGGCGACGACGTGACGACGAAAGTATGTGTCAGAGATCACCTCGGCGCTTGCGTACATCATCTGCCACGTCCGGCCACCTCGCCTTGCACAATGTCCGATGCTCATCTGCGCAATACTCGGGTTGGAAATCGCGCAAGACAGCAGCCAACAGCGAGCAACCGACAAAAAAGCCAGTGGCATATAACCAGTGCCCCAAGTTGTTTAATCAGCTAGTCAGGAATCAGCAGCGGAACAAGTGCGCAGAAGAGCCAAAGAAAGCGTCGCTTTGAAAAAGTTGAATTCCATTCCGAGCATTCAGCAGAGTCTAGCTATAGAGAAGGCTAGCGCGTTTGGGCGGAAATGAAGCGCAATATCGACGAATCGCACGGGTGAATCGTTTTATCCCATTCATTAAGCAGAACGTGCAGAGCACGGAACCACTTCTAGCTGTCAGATGTAGCGCCCCTCTCATGCGAAGCGGACACGAGAAGCCGTACGCGATCCGGCAGCCGCGTTTCAGGCTCGGTCGACCTCATTCAGTAAAGGGCTCCCCGGAGACCTGAGCTCTCCATGCGCTAGCGCTAGCTTTGCGTGTTTATCTCTTTCTATATATATAAAAAAATTGTTTTGGATATCGTACGCGACATCGTCCATATACCCCCCGTCTATACCTTATAGGGACAAATTATGCCGCACAGTCGAATGCAATCCTCCGCCGCGTTTAGGCACGTTTCTTTAATCATTGAGGCTAGGATACAGTGTATCGGTTTCTAAATCTTTCTTAATAGCTTTCTAAAGCCCGGAAAGCTGAGTGGAGCTTTCCACGGAAAACTACTCTGTTTAGTTAGTCGTCGTGTTAAGAAAAAGGCCAAGAATAGGAGGAAATACTTTTTTTTATTTTCTTGGCAGTGGGTGTTAAATATTATTTGTCGTATAATTAGACATATTCCAAAGGAATTTAAATAATCTGCCAGATATTATCATTCATATACTGAATGTTTTTTGTTTTATTTTATTTGCAAGGCGATGAAATTTGTAAATACCTAAAAACTGCAGTCGTTTTAGCACTACTCAAGTCAGGGAAGAAAGATAAGGTCGAAAACTATCGGCCAATTTCTATCTTACCGGTGCTCATGTCTTAGAAAATTTTATTTTCTACAGTGTCTTCTTTTCTTAACAAATTTTCTATCGTTACTGATCGCCAGTTAGGTTGTTTTTTTTCTGGGCGTGGTAGAGTTTCACTGCTTGAGGAATTTTCAGGTGAACTGTTCTCGGTATTCGACCAAAATATTTTCACGTCTTAGAAAACTTTCAGGTTTCTTAGATGTAGCGAAAGCGTTTGACACCCCGAACCACCAAAGCGTGTTAAGTAAGCTGTATTTTTAGCACTTTGTGTGCCTTTTACAACACTCTCGAAAATTACTTGAGCAACTGATTTCAAGTGGTCGCTACCGACGATAGGGGGGTTTTCAGTTCTAACATGTCGCTGCATGCCGTTGTTCGTGAGGGGTCAATTTTATCACCATTATTAACATGTTCGTTAATGACTTTCTTTTGGCAATTTCCAAATGTTCGTTGTTCCAGTATGCTGACGACACGGTTTTACTGGCAAAACATCTTTCTTACAAAATGTCCACTGAAAGTGCAATGCTTTGGTTCACTAACAATGGAATTGTTCTCAATACCCAAAAAACACTACTTGTTCTTTCCACTTCTCCACTGAAGACTTCTGCAATTAACATCCCTCTCTAGTTACATAAGTGGAATTGTGTTTCTTGTATATGTGCGCCTATTTCATACGTGGTTTGTGTTAAATATCTTGGAATATATTTCGATAGTAATTTATCTTGGCCACATCACGTATCACTTATTTGTTCAAAACCGAGGTCAGATAATTGGCTCTTGTTTAAATCAAAATTTCTGCGTCTCTGGCTGTAAAAAAATGTTGTAGATGTATTAGGGTACAGTGTGTTGAGGTACGGCATTACAGTCTTCGGCTTCTGTTCCGATCGTTGGAGATGCAGAGTAAACAGGATTATAAAAATATTCGTTAAAATGTTGCCTACATTTTCCCAGTAGTAACAGCTGCAAATATCTTCCGTGAACTTGGTCTACCGATTTTTTAATCCTTGCTCATCGGAACAGTTGTCGTTTAACGAATTCCGCAAATAAACAATAAAATACCGCCACAAGGGAACTTTAAAACACGTCCGTTATGTTGTTCTTAGCTCAGCCACAAGGTATACGGTACAGCCAG
Organism: Dermacentor silvarum; assembly: GCF_013339745.2. Classification (NCBI taxonomy): domain Eukaryota; kingdom Metazoa; phylum Arthropoda; class Arachnida; order Ixodida; family Ixodidae; genus Dermacentor; species Dermacentor silvarum. The sequence continues at coordinate 105,208,652 of NC_051160.1, read as the reverse complement.
ACGCTGTGCATATTGGCCGGATCTTATTCACAAGTTAACGGATGAAATCTTGAACACCACTTGATGACGGTGATATCGACTTGATGACGGCGAACGCTCGTCCCGTGTTCTCCCTTATCCGTGTTTTTTGGCGCTGTTTTAAAATGAATGATGAGTACCAACCAGCTCGCACCCAAACCGTTCTGAATCGAAAAGCACGCTGAACGAATTCTTGAAGGAGTTATGGTGAGATTAACTTCCACAACACTTTGGCATTGTAATATTTGCTGCTCCAGTTTCTTTTGTTTTACGTAGAATAACGAAATGTTATCTTGGTCTTCTTTTCCATCTTGTTCAGAAATTTTTTTTGTTCTCCATGTCTGATCGATATTTGTATTTCATTCGCCACCTGTATAATGTTCATAGGCACGGTCCTACAAACCAACTGAGGTTTAGGCCGGCCTGTTTGTGTTATGCATTTTTGGGTGGCAACAAACATCATTATATTATTTTTATTGTTATTATTATAGAGTGTGCCAGCCCCAAGACCCTAGAGGTTATTACTGGGCACTTTAATAAACACAGTTCATTGATTGATTATTATAATTATTATATTAATTACTGCATTTCTAAATCCAAAAGGGACATTATGGACCAAATCCCACCAGTTTATAAGCATATATCACCACCGCTTTGCTAACACGGACGCTGGACCTTGTTCGAGCACGGTTGGATTATAGCCATTGCCCTTCGCTGCCGACAAAATCGTGCTGACCTTCTGTTTTTTTTTTTTTTCAAACTCCTTGACGGTATGCTCACCTGCCCCGAACTCCTGAGTTGTATCTTTTTTCGTATTCCGCGCAAGATCACCCGAGAACATAAACCTTTTCATGTTCCTGCCTGTCATCACCAAAACTCAACCACCCACATAATACTGAGTCTTTATAACATTTATTTTCATGATCTCGATATTTTTCGTAACTCACTGTCATTCTTTTTTCTGAGCTTTGCGCTGTGTCATAGTTTCACACATTTTCCAACTGGCCATCTGCTCCTTTTTCTTTTGCATTCACCTTGCGCATCGTTTCATGTACACTCTTCTTTTCATAATTGTTATTTTTATGAATTGTTTTTATTGCGATAGCAATTCAGGTGCATTTTAGCTGTCCCCGTCACCGTGAGCATCAGTATAAAGTACAAGGGTGATAACACGGTCGCCGGGACCCGTATGCTGTATGTGAAAGTGAAAGTGTGTGATTGAAGCTGACGATTGCGCCTCAATCTCGCGCGCGCAAGGGAGGCAAGCGGGGAGGAAGCGCGCCGTCTTCCATCGCCCGCAAGGCGCTGGGGGGAGGTGAACAAGGGGGGCGCGTTCTACAACGGTGGCTGCTGTGCATGGCGCTGCTATGCGCGGTCGCGCAGGCCGTATTCTGACAGCGATCTGCGTTGGGGGCAAAGTCTAGGTGAGCCGACGGCTCATACCTTTGTGCGTGCAGTGTTCTCGCCGCTCAGTTTGCGTTGAAGCAATAGACACCGCGAAGGTCACTTCACTCGCTGCTGCTGCCGCTCTTCCTCACGCCAGCGTTTTGACAGCGAGTGTCCGTGGTCATCGAGGGTGATGTGTTCATGTTTGCCTGTGCGCACTGACACCATGCTTGTTAATTTAGTTAATGCGCGAATATTTGCAAGTTTCTACGGGCGATAAAATTGTTATGCTTACTTTGTATAAACTGTCTTCTAATTTGCCATCACAATCGGATGTCGATTTCTGGCGAAACGGCGATTATTTGGTGCTTATATTCCCCTGTGGTTTTTTTAGTGCTCGCGTGTGTCAGCACTCATACCTTGGGGTTTTTCTTGGTTATGGTAAATATATAAATAAGTTAATGATTGATTATTATTATATTACTATTATTATTATTATTATTATTATTATTATTATTATTATTATTATTATTATTATTATTATTATTATTATTATTATTATCTCGCTCTACCTTTACCGTGGTGATTACGTTGGTTTATATATTTTTTGTCCGCCACTGATTGGTCCCTGGTAACAGACAAAAACAATGTTGATGACCAAGTAGATAGTTTACGAAGCTTGTTTTCAGCAGTATGCGCAAATACATTTCCCTGTACTGTCCTTAAACCTCTAAATAACCCTAATGTTTCTCATCTGAACTTATAACTGTCCTAAAGTTTGAAGATCGCGCGCACCATAAATCCAGAAATCCAGTGCCTAATCAGTGTAGAGAGGAATTTTGCTTTTTTCGAACTCTCTGCAAACGCCTGTATAAGCGGGATCACGACTCATATATTCCATGTTTGCAAAAGAGCACCGCCGACCGGCCATCTGAATTAAGTAAATCCACAAGCCTTCTATTAAACGTAGAGAGTGTTTTCGCCCTGCTCGACTCTAGAGGAGTAGAAGTCCAAGCGGTTGCGGATTGTTTTGCTGCCCATTTCTCATCCTTATATATAGTGCTGGCTATAGTGTGGTTTCAGTGCTGGCGTCAGTGTGCAGCACACTACGGTTTGACGAAAAGCTCTTCAGCGCGACTGTCTTATAAGCGCTTGAAGCCTTCCCTATCCTGCGCTCCTCATAGCATCCTCGTCGCAATTCTAAAAGCTTACGGCAGTATATTTGCCCCCGTAGTGACATCTTTGTTATTTGCTTCATATTTTCCCCCGTATTGAACCATGCATTCTTGTGCTAACAGAAACATAGCTGTGCCGTGATATCTTGTCATCGCACCTGTTCCCACCACACTGCGATGTGTTTCGCAGTGACTGCTCGAGTCCTTTCTGGATTAATAGAAACAGGTGGTGGTGTCCTGAATGCTGCTGACAGCTGCTCTTAATGTGCAAGGCGCATCGCCAATGTCTACGCGGATCGGTATGGCTAGAAAGAAGTCTTACGTGTTGACAAATACTATAATTAAAATTTTCTATGTACCATTTACCTTCAATCATATCATGTTCGATGAGGTCATCATATCTATTAAACATGTTGGGAGCACGCATTTAGAGCATCAACTACTTATTTTTGGTGACGTTACCGCACCTGGTATTTAGTGAAGCAACTGCATCTACACCCTATACAATGATTTCTTGGCGAATAAATGCTGCTGCCGTTGTTAGTTTTCTTACTCTCTAACTCCTGTTAGAAAAATAATTTTGCGGAGAACTGTCTTGGTAATTATACTTGTGCCTCTCAAACGTACACAGTGTAAGAATGTAACAGTGTCGCGCTCTGACATTTCCTTTGTTCATTCGGATAAGTTTAACTACCCGCTTGAGATATCCACGCCTTTGTCGGCCTTACGCCACAACGATTCAGACGGAGTCAGTAAAGTCCTTCCTTCGCTTTCAGGCCTGGTGACAATTTTGGCCTTTTTAGGTTTTTCTTCGCAGTTGATTGACCTAACTTTACTAGTATATGCGACGTCGACGAACATGTCCATCGATTTACCGAGATAATTAGGAATTGTATGCATAACTGCCCAGTTCACAAGCCCAAGCAATGTAAATTTCCCCATTCGCTCTCTACGGAGCTTATAACTGCTCTAAGCGTAAAGAGTGTGCCCACAGAAAAGCCTAAAGTCCTGAGCCTCACAAATACATTGGATAATTCTACCTAAATTAATCTAAAATTGATGATGATGATGAAATAAACTTTAATTTTTGAGACAGTGTTCCCGAGCGTTTGAGCTGTGGATCACTCTAGGTGGGAGGGTTCCTTATTCCAGGAATCCTCTGGCCGCGATAGCATGCCGGGCTCTGGCGACACGACGTCGTTGTTCGTCCAGGGCCGGGGTGGATATCTTGGCCTCCCACGTCTCGGCGAGAAGGTTTACGTCTTCGGACGATGTATGCTTGGTAACGGCGTCTTCGGGGCGCCACGGGCACTCGAGTAGTAAATGAGCCACAGTGTCTGGCACGAGGCAGATCGGGCAGTTGTAGGTGTGTAGTGTCGGATGGATGCAATGCATGAGGATCCCATGGGTGTACGTGTTGCTCTGCAGTCTTCGGAATGCGGTGCTTTCCTCTTTGGTTAGTTTTGGGTGAGGTGGCGGGTACACCATGTTGCATGTTGGATGCATGTTGCGCGGTAGTTTGTCGATGCTCCGGGATTCTCTTATGCATGGGGGCATCTTACCTTGCGGTCCACGTCGGAGATGTAGCGTTCTCCGTAGCTGAGGCGCGCAAGGACCGATCTGCCCGGCGTTGTGAGGTTCAGCCTCTCGAGTTGGTTGGTCTTCTGGGCTTCCACCAGCTCTTACCAGGTGTTATGAGCACCCATTTTGAGAAGTCGGGTGGTAGATGCCACGGTTGGTAGACCCATGGCGAGCTTCGTAGCTTTGCGGATGATGACATTGAGCTTGTCGACTTCGCAATTTTTGAGAGCCAGGTACGGGGTTGCGTTCGTTATTCTGCTGGTCAGTAGAGCTTGAACGACTCTCAGGGTGTCTTGGGAGTTGGGAGATTGTGCGTTGGAGCCGTTGGAGCGTGGCAACTCCTGAATTGAAATCCAGGGTTTTTACGTGCCAAAACCACGATTCAATTATTAGGCACGCAGTAGTGCTGGACTCTGTAATCATCTGTGTAGGCGGGACCACAAGTGTCACATTGTGTCATAGAACAGCCCCTCTAACCAGCCGGCAGAATTTTGGAAACACTTTCGTATGCGCTCCAGTTAACGTGACGACAAAACAGGTCTGCTGGACTGATGCCTGGAGATGTGCAAGCAGTCGCTGATTTTTTCGCTGTTCATATTTTTTTATATATGAACATTCACCTGACAGCACTGTCCGCCATCCGCGCTCTTCTGCTGCAATTTCCAACTCGGTACTCTTTGACGAGAATCTCACCAGCGAATGCCTGGGATGTCTAAAGCCAACTTTGTCCTGCGGCACAGATGGCATCGCAGCCCGCATTTTCATGGCCTACAGCAGTATCCTTTCACTGCTTCTGACATCAATCTTTAATATAATAACTGTATGAATAAGTTCACATTCTCGCATGCTTGCAAAACCGCTCCCGTTTTTCCTGTCTTTAATTTCGGCCCCATAATGAATCTCCCGAACTATCGCGCGATGTCCCTTCATTGCCATCTCCAAGATTTTCAAATGAAGTACTCACAGTGTACCCTATTCACTGTAAAAAATGCTATTGTTCCAAATCACCATGACCTTTTTTTCTGACCGCTCAACGACCACCCACCTCGTCAGCTTTAAGATGCACCAAATCCTTTGGCGTAGTTAATCATCCCCTACTTCTTGAGAAGCTTACGCACTAATGTGTTGAAGCTGTTACTGTAGTTCATTGCCTGCCTGCCTGCTCAACGACCACCCACCTCGTCAGCTTTACGATGCATCAGATCCTTTGGCGTAGTTAATCATCCCATACTTTTCGAGAAGCTTACGCACTAATGTGTTGAAGCTGTTGCTGTAGGCCTGCTACGCACCTATCTTCTGGATAGGTCCTACTTCGCGAGCGTTAATGATCAATCTTCTTTTGGGTGTACGGTATCTAGTGATGTGTCCCAAAGTTCCATGTTAGGTCCGCCTCTCCTCTTTATTTTCATCATTGACATTTCCACAGCAATCTAGAAGTCCTCAGTTCATTTAACGCTGACATCAAAATATTCAAGGAGGTACACAGTAGTGACGACTGCCGCGCGCATCAGATCGACCTTCCCTTATTTTCTGAATGGTGCCATCTGAACGGGCTCACTACAAATTAATATAAAACCAGGCTTACGTCATATTCACGTAAAACCGATAATATCATACTTGCGCATTCTGTTGGCCGTACTCTGCTGACCAAGATTGTGGAAATAAGTGACCTCGGTGTGTTTTTGATAGTACTTAGTACTTTTTGGTAGCTTATGCGCCCACTGTAAGCCCGTAGCAACGCGAGACCTGCACGCGCATGGCTCCATGTCCAGATTAACAAAAGATTAAGTACCCTACTTTCCTTGCTAAAAGTGTTTACATCCAATCTGTCTCCCATTACTTGAATATTCCTCAGTAGTGTAGAATGGCTCAAGCACTTCAAGTAGCATTCTTATTAAGCGTCTGCAGAAAAAGTTCCTGAGTATCTATAAACATCGTATCATGACCACACGTACCAACTTTTCAAGTCTGAATAATTGTCCTACACTTCTCCAACGTAGCTGCAGATCTAGTCGTACGGACATCCTCTTTTTGTACAAAATCATTCATGGAATAATTACAAGTTTGAATCTACTAGCTTCTGCTTCACTGTGGGTTTCGCTTAAGACTACACGACAACATAGGCCCTTACATGTTCCTGCCTCCTTCAGCAGACACTCGCCTCTCCACAGAATGCAGAACATTTACAACCGTCATTTTCTCCATCTTGATATCTTCAAAAACGTGTTCTCCTCTATCTGTTCCTGGCTTCGCACTTTCTCTTATGCCTTTTTTTTCTAGCTGCACTCTTCTCCTCATCCTTTGTCTCTCCTTCCGTACACGTTCTCCGTTACTCAATTGTGTGCTATTGCTGTATTGTTGTTGATTATGTAGCCGTTTATCCAGTTCTTTGTTGTTCCAGATTTGTCATTCGAATTTTTGATCCGATAACATTTAGTTGTAGTTGTTTTACATTTTCATCTTTCGTTGTTTTTGTTTTTCTGAGCCCCAACACCCAGGCCTCAGTGTTGTTCCTGGACACAATATACAAATTATTGATTGAATGATTCATTGACTGACTGTCATGACTGAAAATTAGATGTTCGCGCATGCATGCACCACTGGCTGCCTTGTTTCTTGAGGAGTTAGTGTGGTAAACATATACTGGTATACAACTTCCCGCATTTCCTCTTAAAAACCCGCCGTCGTGGCTTAGCAGCCATGGTGTGTCGCTGCTAAGCACGAGGTCGCTGGATCCTATCTCGGCCGCGGCGACCGCATTTCGATGCGAGGTAAATGCAAAACTGCCCGTGTACTGTGCCTTGGGGGCACGTGAAAGATCCCCTGGTAGGCAAAATTAACCCGGAGTCCCCCACTACGGCGTGCATCATAATCAAATCGTGGTTTAGGCACGTTAACCCCATAATTCAATTCAATTCAATTCCTCTTTCAAAAATTCAGTGCCATTCCACTCTGTGGAATGACCAGCGAAGCTGCGTACGTGGTGAGTGACCGTTGCTCCGGTGAAACGTTCCAAATTTGCGGGATCGGGGCCACATGGACGTTTCGCATTTCTTTCCGCCTCGCGGTGCTGGCGGGAAGCACGCTTACACTTGGCAGTCCGCGGCCCGCTCATCGCCGGTGGTCTTCTTCCGCCGCCGCCGCGCCCATTCCCTTTTCTGTTCGTGCCGTCGTTCTTGGTAGGCACGCTGTTCTTCAGACCGGTCAACACGTGGCATACCCATTTCACAGTCATTACAGAACTGAGGAAAGGAGCCTACGTAGAGCATGACGTCAGGAGACAGAAGACACTCAGATTGGAAGGCACTAGTTTGATTACGCGAGATGTTACGAACGTAGTCGTGGCCGACGCGGGTCCAAGTGTATCTGTTCTTATCAGCTAAATATCTGATACGAGTTGTATCTGGACCCAAATATAAAACTTCTTTTTTGCAAGTTTGCGGAGTGCTTGAAACCTGCCTCACCTCCGCCGCGGGTCGGCCCGGTGCTATACAATTTTCGGGATCGGCCCACGGTTTTTGGTCTACGGGCACCAATCCCCTGGAAACTAGCCATATGCAGCTTAACTGTAAAAGGTCACGAACGATTACAATACTTTCTAATGCGAATTTTGAACGCAGCTGTTTAGGTGTTTTGAACTCGCAATATATTGAGGCAAAGAATTTGATTCTGGTTGACAGGGTCTTCTCGGCGGCAGCGCCGAGCCTCTGCTCGGGCAAGTCGTTTAGCAGCGGCGGCAGACGACGCACTTCCACCGGTTGCGTCACTCATTTATGGAGTAAAAAATGAAGCGTCGACTTGGGGGAACGCCACGTGATAGCCAGCAAGGTTGTATTTCGAATCCAATCCACTCCTATGTGACGCCAATGCGCAGGCGACGTTTTTATTAGCTGTGCTGTTCACTTTATTTCCTTAAAGAACCAGTTGGAGGTGTATTACAAAGTTATTCGCACTCGCACGACTGGTGCCTCGATGCAAAGTGCTTCAATGCACGCGAGAGAGGGCGTGCATCGCCCATCCTCGCTAGCGAAAGACGGCAGCAACGCTCCCCGCTCCGCTTAGGCAGCTTCTAAGCGACCGTGATTGTCGCTCCGCTAGCCCGCTTGCGGCTAAGCGGAGAGCGCATGCGCATTCGTGCTTCCGCTCCGCTCAGCAGCTAAGCGGAGCGTAAAAACGCTAAACTAAAACTGTCTATTGTTTAGAAAGAAAGCGTGAGCACGGGAACGTGTGGCTCGCGCGGAGCCCATTCTCTAGCGACGGCGGCGCAGGCGAAATAGCGCATGCGTAGTGGGTCCGAAGCCCACGCCCGCGCTTAGTTTCCGCGTTGTCCGCATGCCTGCATGGTCGCCGCCGGCACTCCACGTTCCTCCTCACCCTTTTTCCATACTCTCCTCCGCTTTCCTCCTCGCGAGCTCATCGCTCTCGCCGTCTTTCATCCGCGCTCTGCGTTCGCTCTTTCATCCACCGCTGTGCTCGTTTGCTAAGAGCTGCGCTCCAATAGTATGGAGGTGCAACTCGCATGCTGGAAACCATGTGAAGCGAAGCTTTATTGAAGCGGGTAATTAAATCCTTCGCAGCTATCGTCGTTGCGTGCACTCGTGTCTACTTTACATGCATGCAGTGTGTAACCACATGCTATGTTAATTTTTGTCTACCACGAAGCGCGTGGCTTTATTATCGTGCAATTTTTTAAGCTTACGCGCTACAGCCCTCACAAGCCAAGTCGAAATGAAAACACCCAATGAGGAGGATGCACAGTGCGAAACATCTACGGAGCGACGTGACAAGGACGGTGTATGACAATTCTTGAGACAAGAATGGTGATGGCAGGTATGCGCACAGAAAAGTACGTCACAAATTTGCCTACATCTAGGGATTTTTTCATTCTTATGTCACATAGACACATGTCTATGCCGTTTTTTGTTTAAATGGACGCAACACACGAATGTTAATTCAGGCGGAATGATCGCCTCTTAAATGGCGGCGTTTACTACCTGTTGTGCACCGTGCGCTGATACAGATTTTTTTTTCATTTCGCTTCAAAGGCAGCGCCGAAGAGAGAGAGAGAGAGAGAAAATGATAAATGAAAGGCAGGGAGGTTAACCAGGAATGAGTCCGGTTGGCTACCCTACACTGGGGGAAGCCGAAGAAATCCACAAAACAGCTGTGCAGCTGAGCGTCTTTGAGACATCCCGTATCAAAGGTAAGGCGTTGATGGGCGGCACATCGCTGTGCACGACGAAGTTTTTTTTTCTCAGTTTTCTTTTTAGGTGGCTTGTGATGCAATTTGGTAATTTGCTTTCAGCTGAGGCAATTAATTCGGAAAAGTCAAAGAAGCTGAGTTGCTTGGTTCTGGTTAAGGCTACTCATCGTTTCAGCTGAAAAAGAATTGAGAATAAGCGAAGAGCGCGTATCGTGTCGTCGATCCTCTCTTTGTTCGTCACCTGATCTTTTTCCCCACGGGAACAAAGTTTAGTTTAGTGCGCGCAGTCTCGTAACAATACCTTTAAACATAGGCCTGCAGCGGGCAAATGCCCGCTACACTTTTTAGTCGAGGCACACCGTTCGCAATCTGCATGTAATGTAATGCACGCATGCAATGTAACATAAAACTAAAGTTCACCGCTTCCGAACCACGCCAGCCTCCTTCTTGAGTACATCTCATTAAACACCCCGTAACGCACGGCGACACTGTGTTTAAACTTCGCGTATATGAAATGCAAATTACTGAGCATTCTTTCGCTTTGCTTTGCGTCTTCACGTCTACACCACGACTGCAACAGCTGCAGCTCCGGCCTACTCATTTGCTCCTTTATTTTCGTTTGGCAGTTCTACCCTTCTAACAAGCGTTACACGGAACACACTAAACAAAAAATACAGCGCTGGTTCTCCGGAGTATTTAAGTTTTTCGTATGTTCTTCTGCTTAGAATTATTCGTTGGTGTTGCTGATGATTGCTGCATGTTAATCGAGGACTTCGCGGTACAAGTATGAATACAAAGAACAAATCGCCAGCTGCAAAGAGTTTCAGACTCCCACGTCATTTTTGACAAGATAAACATACAGAATAACTGTCGTGTACTCAGTAGCAATAACCGCTCCCAATTTCAAGAACTAATTCGCAGCGACAACCTTGGGCAAATTGTGGCCTCACCGGCGAAAACATTTCACATTAACTATGACGGAGCACGGAACATGAATCTGTCACTGTTATTTTTCCAAGCTCATGCTGATCATCCCGTTAGTACTTCGTGCGACGTCTGCTGCTCCAGGAATGAAACCGATATCGCAGCATGTAGCACAATAAAGAGAAAACGCCGATATATCTGGAGCTTTGTTCTTCTTTATTATTATCATTATTTTTGGTATTTTTTCCGTTTCTGATGGTGAGGTCACTGAAAAGAAACACGTAAGCTGAATTCATTGTTTACATTCTGCGCCCCATAATTACTAACCGGGAATAATGTCGAAATACTAAAGTGATTCAGCGCTCGCAAAAACTGTGACGATACAATGTCGGCACGCGTTGTCGTTTTCGTTTTCACCACTAACAGCTTTACTAAGCTGTCACCGCTATCGGGTTGTCGCTTGGGTGGCTGCATGCTCTCCTCCTCGCACGCTCTGCGAACAGGGGTGAGGGAGAGCATGCAGGTAGAAAGGCAGCCATGTACAGTAATCCTACGTGCAGGCATCTGATATGTATACTCTGTCTCACTAAATCCATGCAGTGGAGCGAAAACTACGGGTACCACCCACCAAACAGTAAAGAGAATCAGAAGAAACGCTCCTCCATGTGGCTATGGCGTTCCGCTGCAATGCTAGAGGTCGCGGGTTCGAATACGATGACGGCGGCCACATTTCGGTGAGGGTGAAATGCAAAAAAAAGAAGCTCGTGCACTAAGATTTTACGGGCACGTTAAAGAACCTACAGTGGTCAAAATTATACCGGACTCCCCCACTACAATGGGCCTCATAATCATGTTGTGATGTTAGCACGTAAAACCTAAAAATTATAATTAGTAATTTAGGTGAGCACTAGTGAGTCCTCGGAAATATACGATGAGGCCCGTACAGATACCCCGCCGACTCGAGCAGTTAGTTTAGATCAGGCTGCCGCCGATCCCGCTCGCCTCTATTGTTATCACTTAAGTGTATTTCTTTTTAGACCACAAGTTCGCCAAATAGTTCGGATTTCTTATAAATCCCATTTGGAAGTGCTTCTGCTTGTTCACCGTCACCACTTCATGAAAATACAGCGTTTGCATCTTACTTCGTACCTAACTGTGCCCCATCACACTGCCAAATGGATCTTGAAGACAAAGTCTTCTTAGCTCGCCTCACAGGAGTTTGACGTGTCTGGGATCTGCATATCTTGTAACCACTTCCAGAAAAGAAGCGACCCTTTTGCGGCCCCAGATCCTCGTAGCGAGTCGCAAATGGTACTAAAATATAAATCTCAACGGGACAAGTATCGACAATTAGTCGTAGAGAAAGTAAAATTAACGGTACCGACGTAATTCGGGCCAATATAATCGAAATGACCGCATTACACTAAACGCCTCTAATGGGTACACCGCTGTAGATATAGACATGTTTAGGCAAAGCCGCCGTACGGCACGCTTCAGGGAAATAGAGCGAGTTCCTTTTGGTTAAGCATAGCTCACGCGAGGCAATGGTGTCTGGAAGGCGGCTTTGCGGATGCCCACAAGACGCGAGAAATATTGGCATCGTAGGTATAAGTGATGGCACGGGCGTAATTAATGCCAACAGAGTCGAAAATTTGCCCGATTGTACCATATGCTGCATTATCGAAGAAATTGGCCCACCTGTTCTCTTGGTGAAAAAGAGAAAAGGAGAGTCAACTAAATGTCGGCGCTAAAGACAAAGCCGATCTAATTGCACCTGAAAGACGACAGGAATAATATGCAAAATCAGCAAATAATGAGCATAAACAAAATACAGAAAGGCAAGGAATAGAAAAATATAACCAACATTTTTTCATAGAATCATTTGAACCACCATGTACGTCGACCTTGTCTTCATTAGCGTCGACACCGTCTTGACCCTATTTTTATACGCTAAGAACGTGTACCTCCAAACATTCGTCTATAGATATAGAATAATGGAGCATTGTCAAATGAGACAGCGAATTTCGCAATCCGCGTAGTAGGAAGAGTAGGAACTGAATGCAGTACATTTTGCCTGTAGTTTCGAGCTGAGGTACACAGTGTTTTCCATAAAAAAATCCAAAATAAGATATGGTGGTCTCGTGGTGCCAGACCTCACTGAGGTGCACACGCGCCCACACTATACAGGGTGTTCAAAATTAAGCTTTACGGAATTTATAGAAATCGCCTGTGGCAGGTAGCATAATTCTTATCATTGAGCTGGGTTGTTCGATGAGGTGGGCATTAGTAGCACGACAAATCGACACACATATTCAACTAACTAAAAAATTCACAAATTATTTTTCCTAGTTACTTCACGACACATATTGCAATTTACGAATTGTAGCCGGTGAGTTTGCAAGACGCATCCACTTGAAATTAATTTCCAGGATGACACCAGTTTCGAGATATTATTTCCCAAACTGTGGGACGAAATAAATGGGAGTTCCAGTTACGTTTCTTGTTTCAATGTATAAAACAACATTTTGGTAAAAAAAGTAAGTGGAACAACAGTACATTTTTACGGCGAGTTTGATGGCGCATATCTCCAAACTGGTGTCATTCCGCAAATTCATTCCAAGTGGATACGCCTGAGAAGCTCACCGGCTACAATTCGTAAATTGCAATATGCGTCATGAAGTAATTTACTGTGAAGTCAATTAGTGAATTTTTGTTAATTAGTTGAATATGTGTTTCGATTCTCGTGCTAGTAATATCCGCCTCATCGAGTAACCAAGCTCAATGATAAGAATTCTACTACCTGCCAAATGCGATTTCTAAAAATTCCATTAAACTGAAATTTGAACACTAGGTATATTATTTCCTCTACAACTGAGTGTCTGGAAAACCTAACTACTTTCATTAGACAAAGCAGCATTACGTGTCACTTTGACTAAGAAGGCTCAAAGGTACACTTTCCTACAGAGGTACTTACACTTTTCATGCACTTTCCTGGTCCTTTATGTGGCATCGTGCGAGGCTTCAAAACAGTAGATAACATTAAATTTGTTGGGATTTTTTCCCTCATAACGAGCAATCTTCCTTTTTAATTACACATGCATGCGCGTTTAGAGATCTCTCGGAGAATGACAACGTTTTCCTTTTTGGCTAAGACGCTGTTTAGCCGGCAATGAATATTCATACTTACATCCGCCGCCCTGCAAAAAAGAAAAAAAAAGAAAAACGCGCAACTCTAGAAAACACATTTACCGCTCAGGGACGTCGTCGCACTAATTTACTTCTCAGAGTCGCGCGTCAAAAGTGCACAGAGAACAAGCAACCGCTAATGGACCACGACGTCGGGCAAACTATATGCGCTCAGTCAAGCAACAAAGGAAAGCGTGCACGACATCGCTCAAGCCGTTTTTTTTTTTTCATTTTTTTTTTTGTCGAGCGCAATTAATTCACGACCGCTGGGCCTTTTGTTCGCAGGCAGCAGAGTGCGAGCTTGCCCCAGGACGCCCAAACAAAAGATCTCCGCTCGGACCGTTAAGTATTTGGGCGTTGCTCGTTCAAATACGCTCACTTCGCCTCTTTCACGGCCTGAGTGGGTAGAAGTTCACAGAACAAACTCGGTTTCTCTTTTCTGTTTTCTTTTCTGTTTTTTTTTTCCCCGAGGCGGTTCTCTCGCTCGCAGAACTGACAAGCGGAAGTGCTCTCCATGCCGTGATACCACGTGATGGACGAGGTGCGATGACGTTGTTTGTGGGGAACCTTTGCGCGAGAATAAAGATCTCTCTCCTTGCTGCTCGGTCGCACTGATAAAATGAAGATAACACGAGATGACACGAACCGCGTTGTATTATCGGACAGCGGTCACTTCATTTAATGCGGGCGCCACGCCCTTTTTCAGCAAAACCCTCGTCGGATTTTTGTTTTGCGTGTTATTCTATTTTTTCTTTCTTCTTTTTTATGTCTATGAGCCTGATAATGTAGAGGATCGTACGAAGCATCACTACGGTAGTAATCTTATGTCCTCTGGATGTGTTTCAGTTTTCGTGTAGTGGTAGAATGTGCATTTGCAAAGAACGGTGTTTGTACCGTGCATTCATGGACTCATCTTATCTCCATATGCATTAGCGCTTATTGGTGCATATATATATATCACGTACCCTGACTCCTGCGGCAGAAAGGATGTTCCACATCCGCCGCCAAGGTTTGCGAGTGGTGGCGCTGGCAAACTCTCCCAGGGTTAGTTTTAGTAGTAAAACATAAATGCCCCTGAAAGTGGATGGGAAAACAGCGCCGCGGTAGCTCAATGGTAAGAGCCTCGCACGCGTAATGCGAAGACGTGGGATCCTTCCCTACCTGCGGCAAGTTGATCTTTCATCCACTTTCATTTCCATTATTCTATCATTTCTTTAATTCAGGTAGTAAGTGCAAGTAATTTCCCCTATGTTGTCCTTGGTGTCTTTGGTTGTTGGCTTCTTATGATATGATTAATAAAAATCGGGCCCTACGGTTCCTATTCTTCTAGTTCATATATATATATATATATATATATATATATATATATAATTGTACCCGGCTCGGCATTTTTTGTACGCTAGGCATTAGTACCGCCAGCTTTGTCAAAACTGTTTAGCATAGTAGTTTTAGCGTGAAACCGACAAAGAAACTTGCCATTACACACGAGACGGTCTGACTTTCTATGTGTGCTCGTTAAAAAACCCAAGAGGTTAAAATTATTCCGGAGTCCCCATCTACGGTGTGCCTCATATGATAATGTCCCGTTGTAGTTACAATATCATGCCGGATTTCGAATACCATATGTCGAATATCATACCGGATAGTGTCATATCGATGGATTTCGCGAATTTTGCGCATTGAGTTGTAGCGTCTGCTGTTGTCGTCGCTTCGTTCTACGGGCGCTTTTAGGTTGCTGCTACTCCAGGTGGCTCAATAAATGTTTTGATTTCAATACCATACCGGCGGACCACTGCCTACCACCCGCAGACGAATGGCCAAACGGAACGTCTGAACAAGACGCTCGCCGACATGTTAGCGATGTGTGTCGACGTCGGGCACAAGACGTGGTATCCCGTCCGGGCATGCGTAACCTTCGCTTACAACACGGCTGTGCAAGAAACAACGCAGGTCACGCTGTTCAAGCTCGTCTACGGCAGAAACCCGATGACGACTCTCGACGCCATGCTGCCGCACGTCACCGGCGAAGAGAATCTAGACGTCGCCACCTATCTCCCGCGCGCCGAAGAAGCCCGACAACTCCCCCGCCTGCGCATCAAGAACTAGCAGAGGACCGACATCCGACACTACTATCTTCGACAACGCTATGTCGAGTACCATCCCGGCGACCGTGTTTGCATTTAGACCCCAATACGCCGACGAGGACTTCGTGAGAAATCTTCGCGATGCTATTTCGGACCCTACAATATCATCCGACGTATTGGCGCACTGGACTATATGAGGTCGTGCCAGACGGCATTTTGCAATCGCAGCGGCGCCGCTCACGACCTGAAATAGTTCATGTTGTTCGCCTTAAGCCCTTCTACCAGCGCTAACTAACTTTGGGACGTTGTTGCTTTGTTTGTTGTTATTTCTCTTCAATGCATGTGCTTTAGTTTCTTGCGCTCGTATGTGTAGCATCGCGACGATGGTTTTTTATAAGGGGAGAATTGTCACGTGTATTTATTGATCCTTTTCTCAGGGACCGCATTTCACCCCCTAACAAACTAACGTTATCGCTCTGCGCAAGACGAGCCTGCATCAATGGAACGTTCCAATCATGCACGCGCGTCTTGCGCTACACAAACATTTTTTTTCAAGCACATCGTGGTTGCACGAACCTTGCCAGCTTTTCCACGGAGTCGAGAGAAGCGAGAGACGCTTATAGTATTGGTGGAAAAAAAATCAAGGTAGAGATTGATACAACCGGATCCGTTACAGGAATAGGTAGCGGCACAAGGTAAATTAAAGATTAAAAATTAAAGGGATGTATACAAGAAAGCTAGAATGAAAAGCATGTATAGCGTACCTGAAAACCTCAAGCAGGCTAGGTGACTATTTGTCACCGCCCCGTTTCAAATGGGATGCCAATAAATGGTCATCATCATCCTCAAGGGCTCTGGTGACCCGGCTAACCACAAACTGAAGGAAGCTTGCGGACGAGCTAAATCTCTCTAGCATTCCAGAGCATCATTACGCAATATCACTTCCTCTCGCGCATGCGACTACGCATTAGGTCGAATACGTGTGTTTGTGTTAGTTTTGCACCGACGTCGTCTGCAAGGCGACGGAAGTAGAATCTCATGTGGTTGTCGCCATAGAAAACGAGAAGTGAGGAAGGCGACAACGAAGTGCTTCAGATGAAGAAGTTATAAAAAAAAGCAGGAGCGCAATGTTTTCACTTTGTCCCAATAAATTACAAGTAGGGCTTCGCAAGATAGCGAGGAAACTGCACGATTTCGACGAGAATGCCAGTCCTAGTTTCTACTGGGCACTCTCGGCAAGGACATTGTGATTGCGAAGCCTGTGCGTCAGAGCGTGACTGCAATGACTATAGTGCAAATTGCAATGGCTATTGCAGTACTTCTGCAAGCACAGATCTCGAAGACATTTACGTCGCCGTTCACGCAGCAAATGGTGCTCGCGGTCGCTGTAGAGCAGCGGATAGAGATTCAAATACCGAACAAAAGTATGCTCTTCGTGAAAGGCGCGGAAAAGGAGGCCATGCTTGCCTAAATGGCATGGTCATTCCCTGTGTGCTTCCCGCGAATGAGAGGAGATGAACGCCATGCTTTGTGAGATTCGGGGGACAGGGTGCTGCCGTTTATACACATTTTTTTCTTTTCTGAAGTTTTGTTTCTGCTTTTCAATATAGAATCCCTGTCGGAACCGCGCCTATAACCAATAGTCCTAAATCTGGGTGTGCGATGCTGTTTAAAGGAAAGCCGAGGGTCATATACTTCTCTTAGAAGTAGTTACACATATTTTGGACGTTGCTAAAAACTCCACCATGACTTTCTGACATAAAATGACCACATGTAGTAAGCATGGGGGTTGAAAAACGCTTGTAACATGTAATTATCTGGAACTATTGCTGATCTAGAAAAGCGGGACCAGCCGTCATTGACATTTTTGGAACGTCATGACACAGAGAAATGCTATAACATCGTGTACCAATAAAGTTAGGTGTGATGACGTTGTTCATAAAAAATAACAATACTGCTGCGTCTGTTTCTTCTTATAGCTATTATAGCGTGTGACACCACCAGCGATTGCATGAACGCAGTGAGCCAATGCGTCAGGAAGACATCATCACTAATCCACTGCCTGAGTGCCAAAACCGAACGAGAACGGTGCAAAAAAATGTTAAGTTAAATTGTGGAGGGCTCTCTGATGCTTGTACTATATTTCTAAATCTTAGAGAGCTTGGGGCTTACGTAAATGCAAAGAAATGGGTAGTCAAAAATGTCGCGTCAGCGCTCCTTCAAAGCAGATAGTTCTTAGAAATAATATGACACGCAGTTGCTTGGATATATACGAAGCAGAATCGCGATGGTTCATGTCTTCGACTAAAAGCTGGAAAAACTAAAAATACAGTCTCCACTAAAATTACACTTCGTTTCTTTGAATTTATCCTGATAACATACACACTTGTCAGTATCGTCACGCGAAACACTGCGTTGAATATTGCTGTAAAATCCCATTTACCAATCATAGATAAATAGAAAGAGACGCTAAACATAGCGGTCTACTTTCCATTTTTCCGGGAGACACCCGAATTTCGACCGATTGAACCGATTGTATGGACACGGCCGTATATTTGCCAAGAAAAATGCCCCAAAGCCACTGCTAAAAAAAAAAGCACATCATGCAGTACGGCCGCATCACAATTGTCTCTATGCGAAGTGCGATTTAAATGTAAGCTCTTTGTGTGTTCGCGTCTAGGCCTAATTCACTTTGCTTCAGATCGAGGCATGCTTAAGGAGTGCGCGTTAGGCAGAGGTCTAATATGCATTGCATAATGGGCAGCTTTTTTAAGTCCGCTTCGCCGCTGCACAGCGGTGTCATGCGGCAAAGCTTACTAGAAGTAGAAAGGAGCCAGTGTTAAAAAAATAAAATTCTCCAGTTTTAGGTGCCGAAATCACCATCTAGTAATGAGGGACGACGTAGTGGTGGATTCGCGAATAACTAAGCCACCTGGGAATCTTCAAAGTGCCCCCAATGCATGACACACGGGCGTCTTTGCATGTCGTCCCTTCGAATTGCGGCCGCCCCGCCGGGAGGTGGGGGGGGGGACAATAACACACAGACGCTGCTCGGCGCGGCCCCAGTATCGAGCGAATTGACCTTCATGCTGCGTCTCTCTGCAACGCGAACTAAGCGTTGTAAACACAGCGCATACGAAGCTACTAGCACTTGGCGCACTTTTTACACATCGCAGATAGCTTTCAAGGTATTGGCGCCCGCGTGGCGTATGCAGAAACTGCCGGTAGAGGCAGGCTAAGTCCCGGTTTGACCTTGGCTTAGCTTGAAGATCAGATTTACGGACCCAGGCGTTTTCTGGGTTTGTACCTGGATTAGTAGAGCTATCGCTCTAAAATGTTCAAGTGCGGTGCCTGCACTCGCGATGCACGTTTATTTCCAAAATGACCGGAAAAGTTCAAGCCTTAATGCCTATTCGGCCCATTTCGAGAAATTTGCGCATCGTGTTGTAGCGTCTGCTGTCGTCACTGCATCGTTCTACGGGCGGTATCAGGTTACTGCTACTCCACGCGGCTCCATAGATGTTTTGCTTTCAAGTTTGCCGTGCTCAAAGTTTGTCTGCTGTGCTGAAATCTTTCTGCAATCTGGCACCACTTCCCATCAACTAAGTTCGCGCCTTCCGGGAACCTTTTTGACGAATGTGCACGTAGTAAATGATTGGCTTCTTTTAGCTATTGCAATAATCGCTATCGTGATAGTACCACGTCGCGAGGACGGAATGGCACGCGTGGACGCAGTTTTTTTTTTTCGTCAGAGAACGCTTTCCAAGAAAAAACACATGCCATCGAAAACAATTTATCGAGTCACGTGACTTTACTAAGCTGCCCTCACGACTGTTCAGGCCTCCAACTTGTACCTTATTTTCTTAAGCCATCTATAGGAATTGGTGTATAATAAATGCGAGAGATATTTACGTCCGCGCGCCATTATTCAACTAGCTCTACGTCATGTCGTCTGCTACCGAGAGCTTACAAGATGTTTGCACTTCCAAGTAGCAATTACCGGAGAACCGTGAACTCGTCCAGAATTTGCCTTCATCATCGTTGTTAAATAACAATCATCATCAGCCGGTATATGTGTCTACCGCAGGACAAAGGCCTCTCCCTGCGCGGTGCAGGCGACTCACGCTGCACTGTCAAATATAGGACAAAAGCTGCACTCCCTGAACTAGTGCAGAAAGTGCAGCCAAATCGAAGAGACCAACCGTCAATGGTTTGAAGTTTGTAACGTCACACTGAGGTAGCGGCGTCGCGCTTTCGGCCTGCAATTTAAAAAAATGTAATTGGCGCGTCATTTTCTTCTGTAATAGTTAACCCTTTCCCGCCCAACTTACCGCAAATAGACCTTCCAAAATTATTTTCCATCTGGAATACTTTCGTGTTCCTCAAGGAAGGACTGCATTGGATCGCTGCTTCTTCTGAAGCCACTGGTGTTTGCAAATATTCATACAACTTTCCCTTTACTTTCTCGAACATGGTGGTACATCCATAGAAAGAAAATGTTTGTCCCGTGAGATGCACGCATGCCACGTCAGTAGTAAATAATAGTCTAATATTGCTGCGACTGCCAAAATTGTACCATTTAGCGTCAAGACTGACAGACTCAGGTCTGCAACTGACCAACTCGGGTGCAGACCATTGCCAAGGACTGCGGGACCTGCAAGTGTTATTTATTATACAAGCTGTGACATTTCTATACAAGCTATAAAATCGTGGCATGGCTTAATAAAAGCTTTTATTATCTGTCTCTCTGTCCCATGCTTTAGCATGAACTATAATGTATTGATGTGTTTACTACATCTACTCGTTGAAGCTTCAAGGACCATTGCATCTCAGCTCGTTTAGGCCTCTTACGCTCGGCAATCTTTTCTGCTTTATTCTTTCCATTTTTGTTCTTGGCGTAGTTGTTATTCTTTATTAGAATGTTCACAAACGAGTACCGCAACAAACTTAAATGAATGTTGTGTTTATAATTGCTCAATCGCAATAAAAGAGAAAAATATGATCACAGGAACATACAAACTTCTCCACAAAAATGTCAACACCTGCAAATATCGGCTGCAACTGGACAAAAAAAATGAACTGTTACAGCATAACATCCTGCGCAGAAACAACGGCTTTTGAGCGCGGGACTCGCAATTATCACTATGCAGCCGAATGCTCGTTAGCATAGAGGCTTAACTTCTGGTAAAGTTCTCGAAGGCTTTTCCTAGCCTGTTTTCAGAAGCGTAGCCAGACGGAGGGAGAACCGTCGACTCCACGACGTAACGTAACTACATCGCCAACCAGGGACGCCTGCAACTGCAAAAAGTGTCATTGGGTTACGTCTTCTACGCATGATTATCAAGGTTTGCGTTAGCGTTTTCTGTTTTTATCTTTCATTTCGTTCTGGTGCAGGCATCCTAACTGCTTTCAATTTTAAGCTGCCCATCTGTTCATCTTTCTGCGAAAAAACATCTGCGCATATTTATTAAAACTGTACTTTTCTGCTGCTACAGAAAATTCGTAAGTCGCATACAAAAGGGCGTTAGAATTTGGGCAATGATTCCCTTTTGTGAAGAGATCTTTTGTGCCTTGGAAGTGCTTCTGTCTCGTATGAATCTGTCAAGACATGCTGGACATATCATATTGAGAATGAAATACTGGGCACTTCATTCGAATATTTAGGGCTTCATTTGTTGAATAACTTTATGGAGCGTCAAATATGTAACAAATGCTCCCTAGAAGAAGCAAATCTATTACCCTTCATGCTCTAATGCCATGATATAAATGGCCTTAATACGCATTACAAACGCCCCTGTCGAGTGAGGATGGTAGAGAGCTTAGCGCCAGCAAAGCGCGAATAAATTATGCAGAATAGTAGATGACGTGAATGGCCATCGCTGCGAAAGGCCACCTATACATCAAGCTGCAAGCGTAGCCCTTTCCTTTTGTCGCAGTAGGCGTCGCGTTCAGACGGAGCCAAGAGGGGAGGATGCATATCAATTTCAACGACAGCGCTTCAAGCTCGATAAACCACATTGAGGGAAGCACTCCTCGCAGTCCAGCTCATCACTTCGACTTGCTTTGGTTCAAGGCAATATCTTGCTTTCTTTTTTTTTCTCAGATCTGACTGCGTCGTAAAATGCGTGCTCCCCTCTCCAAGAAATTAATTTATGAGCGTATAGTAGTGCGCCAGCAAGTGCCTTTCCTTATTAATTGCAACCCGACAGGGATCTCTCACGCGCTCTTGAATTTGTTCGTGTACTTGCTGTGAATTTGTTTACTAGTGTAAAAACACCTACAAGCGAATGGGAAGGCACTTGCGAATGCAGTCGGAAACGTAGAAACGTCGTAATTGTTCGTAAAATGATATATCAGCTAATCGTGACGGCGGACACACTTTTTCGAAGGAGGCCGGCCAATGGCGAACAGCACTTGAGAACGAAAAGCTTCGTGAATTCTACCCAGACTTGTTCGTCTTTGTTTCTGAGTTCAGCGATGTTAAGCGGCATTTAGCAAATTCGCTGACGACTGTCCGTAAAGTCAGCATTGCCATGTTATTTAATACGCCACAGCCTTCTTGCTTCTCGGAGAAAACGGCAGTGTGTGACTACACCATATGTTGTCATTTGACGAAACATTGGGTACGCAGTGGAATACGTGAAACGCCGAGTGTGTGCTTTAGAGGATGTATTGGCGCTAGAGGATACAGCAATAACGCAGCCGTGATTTCATGCATTAAAACGTTTACATGTTTTACTTACGTTTCAGGTGTTGGAGGGGGGGGGGGGGGGGTGCATGTCTTACTGTCTAATTTTGCAATCGTGTACGCTCCCTATTCGTAGTGAGCCCGTTTGTTTAGCAAAGGGTGTTTGAACTCTAGGGTTGAGAAATGACCCTCCTGCCGGTGGCGCCTGAGACTTCCATGACCCGCTTAAGCCCGACCCGCTAGCGCATGGTTGGTGCTCCAGCGCTTGCCTCAAACTCCTCCGCTTGCACTCCCTACAGAGACGGAGACGTTTGGCAGTGGTCGAAGGGGTCGAATATCTCTCTGTCTTGTTGTCCGAGTCCCTCCAGGTCATTTCTGGGCCCAATGTGACGAACGAAGGGGCGCCATATTCTATACGTGAAATATAATTTGGCCTGTGGAGCGGTAGGACACGACTGGAACCAGCAAGGAAAGGCCGTCTAAACCAGAACCAGATGAACTTTTTTTATTTTTGAAAGCAAGTAAACCGCAGTCTGTAGGTTGAAGTGCTCACAGCTCAACGCAACCGTTGGAAAAGGTGCTTTATCCGGTACCGCTGACAGGTCAAGGTGATCTTCAGAAGTGGCGCAATAACGCTGCCACTGTTGTAGCCAATACTAACAGGAAGAAAAACAGAAGGCAGGAATGGTGAACTGCACTAAACATGAATCTTGATCAACTACACGCGCTATAGAAGGTCCAGTGTTTCTACAGTCGGGAACACAAGTCTGTCGCCCTTTTCATACGCTATAAAAAATGGAGTTCGTGTGACTTTCTCGGCTGATGAGCTGTGAGGCCGGGCTCCGATTACGTGGCTTCTGTACAAGGTTGATCGTCCGGTCTACTCCATCCACACTGGATAGTCTGGCGTTCTTTGTCGAAACGGGTATAGTGGCACAGGAGTTGATCGATGGTCTTTTCAAATCTGCACTTAGCTAACTTAAGTGAGTCGACCTTTCCAATGAGATAGCTGAATGAGGTAACGAAGGCTACTCCGACCGACAACTGACACAGGAGTGTCGCGTCACGTCGTGAACGATTTGTTGTTAACTGCACTAGAAATGGCGGATCAAGGCTGTCGGAGGGACGTTTGGTGTTCTGCAGAGCATTCCACAGACTCAACGTGATGTTATGCGTGAAATGGCAAAACTATCTTGCAGTGTGTGCTCTTGGTAAAGTTATCAGGAGTGCCGATGTTTCAGAATGGGCAGCACCATCGGCGAGGTATTTACCAACGATGCCACAATGTACCGGCAGCCACTCAAAGTTTATGTCATGCCCTTTATCAGTAACACACAATACAATAAATACAATACACTGCTGTTGGAGGAGTGTTCATTTTTGTTAAAGACGCATGTATGCTCTAGGATTGATGTTAACTTTCACAATGCAGAGGTTATACCGCTATCTATTAACAAAATAGAAGTTACATACATATAGTGTGGCATTTACAGGCCACCAAGCAAGGATATTAATATGTTTTTGAATGAATTGAGCCCTTTCCTTCAACAGCATATGAATGAAAAACAGTTACTGTTGGTTGGGGGACATCAATATTGATATTCTGTAAGAAACAAGATCAGCAGTTGCTAATTACCTGAATTAATTAGCTGAATATAGACTCATGAACGTAATAAACGCCGACACAAGAGAAGAATAATTAGGACGCAGAATTACGAAAACATGCATTGACCACATTGTATTTAGGCTGGCAAAACAATCATATAGGTCAGTCGTGATCAATATAAAAACTAGAAAGACCAATATTTTATAGTAGCTGTTATCTTTTTAGAGAAATATGTCGAAGGAGAGGGGAGCTGTGTAAGACGGGATCTCTATGACAACAAAAAAGTTCGCGCAACCAGTTTGCGCATGCGCACACACGGCCTTTCTACCACCTATCAGTGAAACGGATCTTTGACGCATCATGCGACAGATGAAACTGATTAAACCGCTGGGAATAGATAAAGTACGTTTTCGAAATTTATACATCCATTTCAATGAGCTGAAAGATGAAGTGCTAAAGATACTAAAAGGCATACTTGAAACTGGCATTATACCGCAAGATCTAAAGATATCGATCATAAGGCCAGTTTATAAAGGCGGTAAAAAAGACGACTATACAAACTACAGGCCAATCGCAACTTTGTGCTCTATTGCGCAAATAATGGGAAAACATAACGCATGTGTCATGCGGTCGTTTTCTTATAAAATTTCTCTGCATATTCGAGCTCAATTTGGCTTCACAATGCCTTGGACCTGACCTCGCAATGCCTTGGAATGCCTTGGACCTGACCAAGGCATTCCATACTGTAGATCACGCTCTAATGATAAGCAAGCTTAATAGTTTAGGCTTTAGAGGTCCGTTTAACAGGTTCTTTGCTAACTACTTTTCCAATCGATTACAGTGCGGATTACAGTGCGTTAGAATTGAGAATAAATACAGTAGCTATAAAGTAATAAAATACGGTGTACCGCAAGGTAGCACTTTGGGACTAATACTTTTTAACATTTATGTCACTGACTTGGGCAATTTACAACTGAACTCCAAAATATTCAAATATGCAGATGACACCACGCTTATTCTAGGTACCGCGCAATATGAAAGAGGATGCTCGCGCCTTCAAGAAGATATACATAACATGATGGAGTGGTTTGAGAAAAATTTCATTTTGTTAATCCTCATAAAACCAAATTTTTATGTTTCAGAAATCCACATAAACGTGTAAGACTCGACCGACTCTTATACTTGCACAAATCTGCGTGTGGCACTTGTGAATGTGTGCCCCTGCAGACTTATTCAGTGGTAAAATATTTAGACTATTTCGTGGACGAACACCTAACTTGGAATAATTATGTGGAACACTTGCTCAAAAGGTTACGAACTCTGGCAGCTTCAATTTATAATTTGAGTGGGAAATGTCCTCTCAATTCAAGAATTACAATATACAAAGCATTAGTGGAGTCAGCTTTGCGCTATGGAATAACTTTATATGGCACATGAGCAGAATTGAAAAGGCAAACAAATAATAAGCTTATCAAACGAATAGCAAATAGTATGTCTTATGGAACAGTCTTACACAAGGCTTCTGCAAAAGAAAAATTCTCTAAACTAGGTATACTGAAGGTAAGCGAAATGTTTCGGTTTTCAGCGGTTCGGCGGCACTATTTCGCAAGAGATTTCAAGGTAGCTGTCCACAAAGAAGTGACACTGAGGAATACAGACAGATACGTTAAGCCAAGAATTTTCACGAACTATGGTAAAAAAACGAGGAAGTATTATGTCCAAGCAGTACTTATTGATATCAGTGACGATTTATGCAATATTGTAAAAAGAAGAACACTGGTGAAAAAGATAAGAAAGTGGCGCTTAGAAACAATGCAAGAATGACATTTCTGTCTGACTTTAGGGTCATGATCCGTTGCAAGTTTACTCTTACGTCATGTGTCTAGTCTACTTATCGCTTGTCAATTTATTTCTTTTCTGTTCATCGTTTCCTTTCTTTATTTCTATTTCTTTTTTTATGTCGCGCAGGATGGGGTCCTGCTATCTGATCTTTGTGTTATGTATCATTGAGCCTTTGTAACTGCTGATGTATCCACCAGCTGCCAGGTCAGCCAACAAGCGCTATGTGCTTAGGCTGACCAGCAGATTCATGTGTATGATAAACGGGCGAATGCAACTGTATTCTATTGTACACAATAGCAAATCTTGCGGTCCTGGAACACCAATTGGTCAGAATTTCCATATCATAAATTTAGCATGCTTTGAAGGGCTGCCTTGGACTGGCAGTATATTGCCCCTTTCCAAACTGTTTTTTTTTTTCAATATATTCTGCAGCGGCGCAAAGACCAGCGAGTTATACACCCGTATATGTCTTGACGTTTGATGGCATAACAAAGCCGTAACTGAGGCATCTGTCGCACTTCCTCAGATCGGACCGTCCACGTAAACACGGATACTGAGTTGCCAAGAAGTGGCATGATGTTAATTCGCCGACTAGTGTAGGCGCATGGCATACATGGTAATCTTTCTTTTTGTGGATTCGGATATTTGGCTTGAACACGGGCTTGAGATACTACTGCGGCAACTTCGGGCGTTTGTTACATGTTGCTAACATGTAAAATGTAACAGCGTGCGTTACATGCGTCATCGCAAACTGCCTCGTTCTTCTGCTGAGCAACCTTAGTCTAACAATGGATTTCTCTGCAGTGAACGTCTCGACAAGCGCACTTGTTTTTGCCAAGGCTACAAGTTCCATCATTGAAACGTTGGCATCATAGATAAAGTTGGCTCGTTTGAACATTATTGATCTTTCTGCACAACTATTTCTTGTTTCTGCCTGTATTGTCCTCCATATTGTCAATTTTGGCATAATTATTGATATTGCCGTTTTTATTTTATTTTATACTTTCTTCTTTGCTCATATATATATTTTTGATCTCTGATTTATACATCACTCTGCATGGTTTTTCTATGTAGCGTTTTTCTAGAGCCGGCAGGCGCTTTCCCCACTCTGGTGGCAGTCTCGCGCTAGCTCTCTTTTTTATTTGTTATTTCTGCCCCCTGTGTTAGTTTAAGTGCATACAACCCTAATTATCATAATACGTGAAAAATTTGTTTTGTAATACTGAATAGCACTATACAGTCTTCCATGGCAACTGCTTCCTTGTTCAGGGCATCCCTATAGTGCCGTGGGGATGGTTTGAGCAAGAAAGGAATTGTCGTGGAAAACTTTATAGTGCTATAAACAGCTGTAATGTGCTCACCATATTCAAACCAGATGGTTTTTTTTTATTATTCAGAGCGTCTCAGCAAACAAACGGCAAAATGTGGTGACGCAATCCGCAAACTCTGCCGACTGACAACGCAAGTGCACGAGCTTCAACTTTTTATTTCGCTTTATCACCAAACGCATTATTACAATAGCGAGCACCGCCTTCTTATTTACACATTATTCCGGCGGCAGCTTTTGTCGGGAACAAGCAATATGGACCGAGTTAGTGGAAGTGCTGTGCTGTAGTTATTTTTACTTCATTTTGCTCCTTTCGTGCCCGAAACGTACGCTGGCGTTTCCACAGACGTTTCCGAGTAGAACACGGCATTTCCTGAACTATCGTCGAAGTCCCTGACGCAAGAAATAACAAAACGACATCGATAGAAAGGCCCACCTAACGTTTCGCAAATTTGCACAGCAGTTAAATGAACTTTGTTATGTTATCGCAACGAATCTATTCTTGTCACGCTAGAACAACAACCCTTCGAGGTTTCCCGAACTTTTGGGTCCCCAGAGTACTCAGAAAAATGTCCGTCCACTCTCGGCGAAAAAACATGGATCTCCGTTTCACTCAAACATTGCGCAACGGCGTCTGAGGCTGACAACGTATGTTTTCCAACACTGTGCTCATTACAGAGTGTGTGCTTCCGGCACAGGCCTGCTTCTGTACAAATGTAAATGATATCGCAGTGTGGGAAACAAAACAGAACGCAAGTACGTCCACTTGGCACGATTGTTTGCTTTATCTCTTTAAAGTGATTCCAGAAAGAACAAAATATAATGCCTACAATACCACTTCTATGCTCAGCAGAAACAACAAAAATAGTGAAACAATGGAAGAAATGGAATATTTACGCATACTGGCGTCAGTGTAGCATTGCGTAAGTCTGGTATTTGAATTGTTTTGTTCCAAGACTCCAAATAAACCAAAAATTAACAGTTTTCGCTCGTTTGACCCTGTCCAACTTCGTTCGCAGAAAATAGTTAGTGGAGGATCCTCTTGGAATCAGGTCGGCCTTGCGCCCATACACTCTTAGCACGGTAACGTTTACTAAAGGGGTATATTCTCACAAATTTGTGCACCTATAAAAAAAGTTACATAGTAACCTTTATTTAAGTAACCTTTATTGAAGGGTACACTCTGACCAACGTGTAACCTATAAAATAAAAGGCTACGTGTACCTATACTAAAAGTTACTATATAGTAACCTTTAGTATAGGTACGCGTAGCCTTTTTGTATGTAACCTTTCGTATAGGCATAGTCTTGCAAAACTTCGCACGTGCGTCCTTCTGCGCATGTACATGAATTTAGGACATTGATTCTTCGGCCAACCACCAAACTTCAACGCAGTGCACTAGCGTAACTCACTGAACAGAACTTCATAAAAATTCTCCTTCAAATGATCAGCCGAATTTCTACAACTTTCGGTTACCAACGTCAGGTGGATGCACTCTTCTGAAAATATAGGCATTTAAGGCACTTAGTCATAACTTCTCTGCTGTGTTATATTTGCGCTTTGGTCAAGGTATAACTGCTATAACTCAGCAGGCAATTTACGACTAAGCGCGGTAAAAGCTTATGTCATCGGAAAAAGATATCCTTTCGACGTAGCTAACGAAACGTTGTTGAAATTCGGCTGATCTTCCGAAATACACTTTTTCTGTAGCTGCTCAGTGAGTTACGCTAGTGCCCTGCAGTGAAGTTCAATGGATGGCTGAAGGAGCAATGCACAAAATTCATCTGCGTGCGCAGAAGGACGTGCGGGTGAAAACGTGCAAGACTGAATGCCTATACGAAAGATTACAGAAAAAAAGGTTCCTAAATATGGCCGCAGGGGTTATGCCCTAATTTCTTAGACATGACTAATTGTCTAAAACCCAAAAAATATTCAGGTCTTAAGACAAAATGACATTTCATTGCTGTGAAAACTGCATAGCGGCGACAGACAGCATTTGCGCGATACTTAATACATTTGGGAACAAAATTTTACTAATTAACTTTTTCATTTCTTTGGGGACATGTAGTTGCATATTGAAGGCAGCTAGTACTGAAAGCATACCGATTTGCCATAATTGTGCGTGGCACCAATTTCGAGAAATTGAATCTGCAATGAGATGCGTTGCTGTTTCAGTTATTCTTTCTGCACAACCTGCAGCAAAATTCTGTAAATATCTGAGTTGGAACAGCAATGCATTTTATGGCATCTTTGCTGCAAAATTCTGTAAATATCTCAACTGGAACAGCAATGCATTTTATGGCATGTTCACAGTATGTGTTTTTGAGACTATTCTGTGGCAGAATGCTTCCAGCAACCGGATACGGCGTGCTGATTGACCAGCTCTGCCGTTAACCACGATTGTTTATTTACATGCTAATCAGTCAAACATTGGCGCCATTCGTACTAATGATTATTATTGAAATTCTGTTGCGATTATAAAACTTGTTTAGCAGAAATCAACATTTCGTCTCAAATTATCTTTTTTTTAAATATTCATGGACAGACTGTTTAACAACGTGTAAACCTTTGCCACCTTGCTATTTTACAGCGCAGGTCATTTACACAAGGCAGTTTGCAGGAATTAGTATAGAATGCACAATGCATCAAGACAGTTGTACGTTTTGAAATAAGCTGGCACATAATTGGTAATTTTGGATTAAATGTGCAAGACACAAAATAATTTATGAAATACACAGTATGTTGCTTTTGTATACTGGTGAATGCATTGTATAAAGGTTCGTCCCCCACATTTTTCTTTGCTGCGGACCATGTTAAAAGTTTTTTGCAAAAAGTATCATGTCGTCATCACATGATAATGAGATTTCTAATAATTATATTTTGCACGAGTGGAAAGCACATCTGAAAAGGCGGCACAATTCAGAATGAATACGCCTTTCTGCATGCAACATTTCTTGTATCGAAAAAAAATATATCGGTATGACACGGCAGCACCCACATTCTGAAAATGATGCGAGTAGCAGCTGTGAGAAGGAAAGCTGACACAAAACATTTAGTGAAAATGTCATGCTTACTTTATTTGCATATACAAAACAAGGTAACTCAAAGTTCTCCCTTCACAAGCAAAATTTCATTTTTCCTTGGTCTGTTTTCTTCTCCACGGCCATGAAGCAGTAATGAAAAAACCTCTGAGTACAGCGCTGCCTGGAATCACAAATTTCTACAGCATCACGAGGAATAGGGCAAAAAAAGAAAAGGAGAAATGTTGAAGTTTCGTGTACAATATGTTCAAATACAAATACATATAAGTTTTAGACTTCCACGAGGAGGCCGATCTCATCATTGTTTCGAGCACAATCATGTCTCTTTGCTGTTACTATGTCAGTTGCTAATTTTCAGATCTCCTTGCTGTGTAGTGGAGCCTACAACGACAGAAAAATAATCTTACAATCTCATAGTTATGTGTTAGCGTCGCCCTGCAAACAACAGCTATTAACATTTAATGAAAGAGACATAAATAAACCACAAACAGATGAAAAACTGCCACAGAACAAATAATTAAACACGCCTAAGGTGAATATACTCTTCTGTCTAGGAAATGTCGGTAAGAATAAAAAGTAAAGATTACAAAACTGAACGAAAATGATTTATCAAGTCAGTTCATACTCCCCTCCAGTACAAGTACAAAAAACGACACCGCAATAATGTGACAGTTTAACAGTCAAAATGCAATATCAAGTGATTACAAACTGAATATCAGCACAAAACACCAGTTCCGTGCATGAGGTCAATGTTGTGCGTCCGCACAAAAGTGCAACATAAACTTGAGATTTAAGAATAACCAACACGGTGACTGATAGTGATAAAAAATATTAAAACAACAGTGTTTATGAAGCAAGCAAGTAGTTCACTTAAATAAAACTGAACAGTGCGAGCATGAGCAAGAATTGACGGTGAAATATACGACAGACACACACCAGCAAATCGATAGTTGAACAGGAAGCATTGCTTACCTAGGTCACATTTATTGCTGTCTTCGGCATTCATTACAGCAATCACAACACAAACGATGCTCACCACTCTCAGGTAAGCGAAGAACCTTTACCATTGGCCATCAGCAATGCGTCTCGTCGCAGCGGCCACGCAGCACGCCAAACATGTCCGTGCTCCACGTCCGGCGTCACGGCTTCTTTTCAGCTGCGCGCGAGCCTTTAGGAGTCCTTTCGGTAACTGTACCACTCGTCACGAGTGACTCAGACACACAATACGCTTGGTAAGCGCACGCCACCAAATCGGAGAGCGTAAAAACGTGGGTAAAGCGATGAAACAAAGCGCGACACGACCGTTTTAAAATGACACCACCGGCCATACTCTTCCCGGCATGCATCGCGAGAGCTGCGCAATGCAGAGGAGATATGACGGCGCTCATGTGTGGCTGAAGCTGAAGCGCGTTTGATTATGCCCCGCATCTAACGCAACTTAATATAATAATCAAACTACAGTTCCGTCAAAGTATCACAGGACCATATATATCAAGATGCTAATATTCTAATGTTTCAGGATGTTGCTTTTCGTTTGTATTTGTATGTTTTCTCCCTGCTCATTTGGCCGGCCGCCATTGTGGCCTCCCACCGTGAGCGCACGTTCATCTCTCTACGAGACCTGACTGGAGCGGTTGTCGCCTGCTGTCATGTGAATGTAGGGGCGTCTTTCTCGCGTTAGTGAGCGGGCAAAATTGGTGCATGTCTGGCGTTCTCTAATGAACCCAACATTTGCTGTAATTTAGGAACCACTCCCTCTTATACATCAAAATACAAAAAAGAAAGAAATAAAGAAAAAGAAAGCGCGGTGGCCAAACATTCAGTTGCAGTGTACAAGTAAGTCTGATTACGAAGCATCTTTCTCGCCCTGCAGATTAGTTATTCAGCCTGCTCGAAGCTTTGATTCTGTCGGTCGTCGAGCTTTTAAACTACTCTAGCGTGCGCCCACGTGCAGCTTCAGTGTGCGCCCGCTGTTAGTGGGTGTCGCGTTTCAGGAGAATATAAAACAAACGCGAATATAAGGTGCATTGATGCACAAGGAAAAAAAAAGAATATTGGGTACAAATATATATTCAATCACCATAATGCATCTGCTTTTAGGTTTTGTGCAGGCACACAAGTCTATGTTTTATACCACAGCTTAAAATGCCTGTATCGGTAGCGGGGGGGCTTTCCATCACATTGAAACGTGTAGTGATAATTCATGCCACAACATCGTTTGCCACAATATTCTCCGGTGTATGTTCACTGTTTCTGTGGCTTCCTTTTAGATTGTAATGGCACGTATGCAGAAGAGATCAGTGACGAATGAATGGCTGCTGTCTCTCTTGAGCATACGCTCGTGCAAGATTTAATTTTTTTTTTACATTGCGAAACCGAAGAACCCTACTGGTATCAATAAAATATTAATCTAGTCCAACCAGCCTCATTCCCTCGGACGCACAACATATCGTATAGGTTAGTCCCGGCTAAAAACACCACATCAGGATAGCAATACGACACAATAATAAGTAAACTTCCAATCCATAAAGTAGGTCCCCTAAGCCACGAATGCCAACTCCTTTAGAAGTTACAATCTAAAGGTTACAAGACATTTGGCGTGGCAGTAACCTTTAAAATATACGCTTCGCCACATGTAATCTCTAGCCGCGACGGAAATTCACGAAAACATAAAGATCAAGTTTTTTTAGTCACCGAGTAACCTTTATGTTATACGTTACTTGCAATTATAGGTTACCATAAACGTTACCGTGCTAAGAGTGTACTGTTGAAATTCAGGAGACCGAATACGATACATTCTGTGCGCACCTTCCTAGAATTCCTCCGTTATTTAAATTACGAAACCTCCTTGCTTTTTTGCATGAAAGAGAGAAAATATAGAGTTTTTTTCAAAGAAAAGCTTGCGATGCAATTGTAATTTCCATGGATGTTTCTTT
Organism: Dermacentor silvarum; assembly: GCF_013339745.2. Classification (NCBI taxonomy): domain Eukaryota; kingdom Metazoa; phylum Arthropoda; class Arachnida; order Ixodida; family Ixodidae; genus Dermacentor; species Dermacentor silvarum. The sequence goes on along the minus strand of NC_051160.1, from coordinate 105,175,655 downwards.
TTTCGCTACCTGATAGACAAATATTGAGATAAGAATTCTACTTCAGCATGCTGTACAAATAAAAAAACGCCAGTTCTTTCTAGCAAAGTTTGCGTATGTCTTAGTTTTCTACACTACTTATTAATGCACGAGCACACGCTCTCTACGGCCGCATAAATTTCCCGTCTAGATATTGCACTCAATGCGTAAAAACAAAACGAAGTACGTGCCATGCGACGGTTCCCATGAATTCTGTGCTAGTTTTATTGGCAGTGCTTTCCCGATTGTTTTTCTCTTTTATTTTCACTTCGTAAATTACGGTAAAGCATTGTGTTCCAAGCCTGACATGTAAATCGTATAACCCACAACTTGTATTTCCCATAGTTCTCACTCTGCGTTTTTGCGAGGATAACTTCTTGTGATATCGCATTCAGTAAAACCCACTCCGGTATAAGACCTGGACAAAGTCCAGCAGTATCTAATAAAAAGAATTAATAGCAATTGGCACTGTTTACTTGGCACTTGTTTCTGAAAAGACATGACTCTTCGTAATAGTGCCTAACTCTGATTGACTGTTGCAGTTGAATGTTTTTGTACTAGTATTACAGCTTGTTTACTGTAGTCGTATATATTGTATTGTTGTTATAGATTACTGGCTGTATATACTGTTACTGTTACTTGTCGGTGCCCACTGTAGAAAGCAATATTCGCTTGTAATTTTTTTCACGTGTGCATTTACGTCCTATATGTTAATTTCAGTCTCTTATGTGAACATTTTGTGCAATGAATCCGAATATGGGGCTAGAGGCTTAGTCAGGTCACTATCTAGTGCCACCTTTTGCCCCAAGCACCGCGACAATTCTGTATTGCTGCCCAAATAAATAAATAAATAAATATAAATAAAGTTTCATGTACGTCCCGTTTCCTACAGCAACTAAAAGTGCGCATGGCCTTTGACACTTGTGTTAGACTTAACAACTCTACAAAAAATATGCATGCGTGGTCGGTGAAATGCAGTGCAATCGAACGCAATGAAAGCGAAGTGCGTCAGCCTCAGGAATAAAAAATAACCCTCTGTTTTTTTACAGGCTCGAAGGAACCGAAATTGCCATTGATGACGAAGTAAAACACTCAGGATTTCTACTGAGTAGCCACCTTAACTGCGAACTACGTACTGTTTCTATATGCAATCACGCTCTTGGCAAACTGTCTTTTCTCGAAAGGATACAGCCTGACACTCCAGCAAGAGTCAAATTAAACGGATTCAAAGTTCTTTAAATACGCACAGGTAATATGGGATTCACATAAGAATTCTTTATTTGACAAGATCGAGAGAATTCGTAGTTGCAGTACGTTTTCTCTACAAGGACTATGCACGACAATCAAGCGCAAGTGCTCCAGTCACAAAAAATAGCAAATATTCGACCGCCTAGAATAAGCAGCATTATTACAAGGCTAAATTTTGTATAGCTTCAGTGCCACGGTAAAAAAGCCCACTTCTCACTATTTGCAGGAGGACCCTATTGAAACACTCGAACAGAACTTAAAGCAGTAAAACCAGTCGCCAGCCATTTAATCGCGTAAATTCCCATCAAAACTTCTTGTTCCCACATTTCATATCTAGTGAGAGAAATAAACTCCGGCTGTAAACTTTAGAACACTGTAATCATTTGTGAGATGTGTAGAAGATAACGAATATTTCTAACCTCTCGTATTTCGCTGTAATCCTGCCTTTATTATTTCTTTCAAATTTTGTTGAAATTTAGGATTGTGTTACAGTTCTAGTGATTAGGTAACCAACTCATGCGTTTACCCAGGCCTGCTGTATCCGCAAATCGCTAAATAAAAAAATTACAGTTCAGTATAAGAGATGGCAGGAATTATTTTTAAGGCATTATCAAGTGTTCGTTGAGACACTCGTTTTTTTTTTAACTTGCTTCATAAATACAAATGTATTGTATGGGGAAGACTGTCTACGAAGAATTACTGAAAACTATGAGGAACACTCAAGAAGATAGCAATGGGGCAGTGCTGTAGTGCACTGTCTCTGCGTAGCGAGGGCTCTTTCGCAGTCGTATAAGCACTCTACAGAGAAGCGCCCTTTCTGTGTGCAAAGACGTTCTGGGGTCGTGGTCATGCTCTAACAAACATATAGCTCTCAAGGCTCTATAGTATTTTCTCGTGGAGAGTAACCTGCTCAGTTCTCTGTGAACAGTAGTTTACTTGCCTTTTATTATTTTTTATGTTCCCTTGACCTACCAGTCCATGCTTGTATCATGTCTTTATTCTATCAGCTTTCTTTTTACGATTTTCTCCGGCGCTAATAGAAATCTTGTGTTTTAGTTTGTTATTTATTTATAAACCTTAAAAAGTGCTTTGTAATTTCATTACCTTTAATGGTGCCGTTAGTCTTAGGAAATATTTTGGGATATCCTCGCCGTTTTGTGGCCGCACTTGGCAGATAACACTTCCACAATCACTTTTTGACCCCAAGACTTTCGTGAAGTGAGCATGCAAATATGATTTTGTGTCACTTTCGTTCCTATTCCATTCGGTCCCGCGTTTTTTGAAGTATGCTCATTTTAATATTACAGCACTAACGTAGCTATTTTCCTGAATGCGCCTTATAATTAGTTGCATAGCATGATGTTGTAAAGTGCAGTTATACTGTATATTATACGGAGTAGACTACAGCACGCCTTGAGCGCAGTTTCTATTCGCTAATTTGTTTAACAGTCAGCAAATTGTTTCTTTGCAAGCTGAAAATGACTCACAACTTATTTTTATATTGTGCTTATTGAATTATTCAGTTAAAGGTATTTCGAGGATATCAGTTTCCAGATTCTTTTCAGAGTGCTAAATATTTTAATTTCCACCTGTGACACGGGATGCTTAATCATCAATTTATTTTAGGTCCGCACTTGACAATGCAGCCCCAAAAAGCAATAATTATTATAATTAGTAACAATAATAATAACTAGAAAACTTATCAACTATTTGATTTACAAAATATCACCCGTATACTTAAATTACTCATACTTTGAAATATAAACTATTTACTAATCAGGAGCTTATTTATTTCATAATTAGATAAATTAAACAGTTATCCCAGGAACATCTCCTCTGCCGGCGTTTCAACTTTACATTTCAGTCGCGATTTATAGGAGCACAAAGGACAACACATATTCCACTGATGAACAGGGATTACGGTATAGAACTGCGCTTGACTAAACCCAAAGGCAAAAACATTGCACGCGAGAAACGCCTTTCGGTCGGGCGCAATTTATTCACGACGTGGAGCCTTGTGTTTCACGGCGACGACAGACTGCGAGTTTTCTCCGAAAGCTCAAACAAAAGATTTCCTGCTAGACCGCTCTACACAGCGCACCAATAGCTCGTCGCTCATTCAAATGAGTCCGCTGGTCTGTTTCGCTTCGGGAGTGGTGGAAGAAACTCCACTCTCGGCAAACGTGCAGTCTTCTTTTTTTTTAATCGTCTCCGAGTCACCGCTAGAGTTGTAAGCAAACTGCAGGAAGTCTACTTCCTTCTCGCGATATGGGTGATTGACGAGGCGAAAGAAACTCCTTTTCGAGAAATTTAGCCATAAAAGAGAGGTTGCTGGCGTTCAGTTCGAATCGATGAATGAGGATAACAATAACGCGAGAACGCAAACTCCCCGCTTCTGTTAGCGATTTCGCGGTCGGCGCCTTTCTTTCACTTTTTTTTTTAACCGCAGTGATCGGAGGTGATGTATATCCATTACCGGACCCTTGTTTCCTTTCTTTCTCGTAGAAAAGAGTTCTGTTGCCGTGATTCGTATAATGCATTGATGTTTAGGTACTTCCGAATGAATGTTTTCCGGTTCGTCACCGCTGCCACCACAAATATACTGAACTAATGATGCAAGACAACCATCTGATTGAAACGTAAAATCCGTTAAATACAGCCATCTAGGCTTGGCCACCACTACTCTTCCAATGATCTTGTTATGTATGTGACTCGACTTTAAGATTAAGAAGTTCGAGATATCTGCATGACTTGACGCTAAATATCAGTGTATTTATTGTAGGTTCTTTTTCCCCTGTGACCTTTAATGGATGAATGAGTATGTGAAAATTAATAGCCGGCGCCACATAAACGTGCTACCATCTCAAAACAAAATTATATATTGATCAAAAGCTTTTGTGTTTCCTTGCATAAATTCACTACGTATACCACCACTTTCTACCAGTGAAATTCGTCGCAATATGTGCACGTTCGTGTGTATGGGCAATACATTTGTCTTGTTTTTTTTCTTTCTTTTTATTTGTTTTTGAATTATTTTTCTGTTAAATGCTATTAGAAGGTGAGGCAGGCACTGCACTCTGAAAAAAAAATCTGAGAAGGGGTAACGCCCACACTAACTGAACCTGTCGAAGTTGAATTCGATTGAGAAATTCTACATCTCTCTCCATCTCGGTTTCCATTGCTGATAAACCATTCTCTACAATCTTGAAGACTTCCCCATCAGCGCGTCACGGTAACTGTTGCCAGAATAAATTGACAGCTGCCAAAGCTAGGGAAAAGCAGCCTTTGCATTTTTGCAGAGCATTTCGTCTACATTGCGAATCATATTGACTTAGCACCTAATGTCCGTAACGCCAAAGTAAAACACAAAATCTTTTGTTTGGAAGTAATTATACCACGAAGCACATCACTTCCCCACTTGTTCGTCGTCAGTTGTATCCATAGCTCCCACCCGAGTAGATTCAAAGCTCCCTTGCAATGTTTCAAAAATATCGCCAATCGTAGACCGCACGGTGAGTCAGTGGCCTTGTAGCCACGAAGGGCGGCAGGATTGGCGACAGTATGCGCATTCGTGCAAGACGATTTGCAGTTCGAACATATTCTGCGGCTCTGTTCGCTTAAGGAGTGCCCCTCCTCGCTACCAGACCACTGACACGCCATGCAGTTGACGCTCGCGTGATATTATTAAAAGTTGCAAGGTTGCACACGATGGTATTCAGCGTAGCACAACTATATATTACACGGGCACAGAAGACAGTTTTATGTATGTGTTTCCTGTTATTCTGGGTCCGTCCACTAGTTGGGCTGAAGCGAACGCCTTCGTGGTGACATATTGACAAGCCTAGATCACAATACTGATGTATGTACACGCTTTAGAAGCTGTATTCGACAACAATAATGTATCACCAAAAAAGGCACCCTGTATATTCAACCACATAGGATCATGGAAAACAAAGCGAATGCTGTCCTTTTGTAAATGGTCTCATCTGTACGTCGAAGTGCACAAGGCAAGAGTGCCGGTGTGTTCCCTTTGGCTGCCGCCACCAACCTGCTGAAAATGCCACCATAGCATGCTTAATGAAGGACGCCTCAACAATTATATCAAATCCTAACCTTCAAAATTTCAGTGAAATTTCATTTTGTTGCAGACAGCTTACAATACAATGTCGTATTGATTTTCAATACAACATCGTCAAAGGCAACTGTGTTTCCAGCGCACTATCTGAGCATCATGAGAAGACAGACCATTCCATATACTGGGATCCGGCATCCAGCTGTTATCGCCACGGAGAACCGAATACCGTCACAATTATTTCTAGAAGAATTGCGTATTAACACGACACGCCAAACGAAAAAGAGGACCCATGATAATCTGCCCGAAATCTATGCCCGCGCACTGCGCCATCTAACTCATACTTAAACCGGAGCCATTGCGTTTGCTAAAGAAGGCACAAACAAGGTGCAAGGTATATAGCTACAGAAGGTTCGGGAATATAGCTACAGAATTTATTCGGGATTCCCATATCGTCCCGTCCGATTACTGGATACGTAACACATGCTTTTTTTTTCAATAGGCTACATGCGCAACTAAAGCTTTTACATTGTGTTCCTTTGTGCAGGTGTAAGCGGCCCCCGGGAACTGCAGACACCAGCCGTATCAGCAGCGTGGACCGGCTGCGTGCCGTGACCCCACATCCAGGCTGAGTGGGCTAGCGCTCGCCCTGTGCCTCGGAGCGCTCATAGGCGCCACGGCAGTGGGCAACGCGCTCGTTTGCCTCTCCGTATGTCTCGTCCGCCGGCTGCGACACCCATCCAACCACCTCCTCGTGTCCTTGGCCGTCTCCGACCTCTGCGTGGCCCTGCTGGTCATGCCTCCCGCCCTCCATCTCGAGCTCACCGGCCACCGCTGGGACCTCGGTCCGACGGCCTGCGACGCCTGGGTGTCCGTGGACGTTGCCTCGTGCACTGCCTCCATCCTCAACCTGTGCATGATCTCCGTGGACCGCTACCTGGCCATCACGCGACCCTTGACTTACGGCGTCCGGCGCACGGCGCGAAGGGCCTGGGCCTGCATCGGTGCCGTCTGGCTACTCGCCGGGCTCATCAGCGTGCCGCCTCTTCTGGTACTCGGAAACGAGCACGGCACTCCCGACATGCCAACCTGCCTCGTCTGCCAGCACCTGGCCTACCAGCTGTACGCCACGCTCGGGGCATTTTACATACCCTTGGTGGTCATGCTCGCCATGTACTGGAGGATCCACCGAGCCGCCAAGAAGGTCGTCGAAGCAGAGCACAGGGCGAGGCCTGGACCCCGTACGAGGAGCCTGAGGGTCGCCGTGAGGGAGCGCAAGGCTTCCATAACTCTGGGAATAATCCTGACTGCCTTTCACGGCCTGCTGGCTTCCCTTTTTCGCCCTCGCTCTGGTGCGACCCTTGGGAGGCAAGCCTCTGCCGGAATGGGCGCACAGCTTCGCGCTCTGGTTAGGCTATGCCAACTCGGCGCTGAATCCGGTCATCTACGTCACGTTCCACCACGACTTCCGGCGGGCGTTCCGGGACTTGCTTTGCTTGCGATGCGACGCGCGGGAAGGCGGGAGCAGCGCAGTTGAGATTGGAAGCGGTAACGGGGAAGGAGGAAAACTGCTCGGCATAAAGAACAAAAGCAATCGAACCTGGACTTGACCGTGGTGGCCGTCGCCGGCGGGACTCCACTCCTACAAAGGCGACTTGGGTGAGAAACCTAAGAAAGAGAACGGAGAGAGACGGTGCCACAAAGAACAGCGCCATCAAAGTCAAGCAACATGTGACTCGACTGCGACGTCCACGGCTCCTCCGTTTCATTGACCTACCGCCTCATCGTACTCCAGTGAATAGAACAATTCACCCACCAATCACAACAAAAATTATCTGTTTTGTGCCCGGCTGATTGAAGAACAGCCCGGAGTCCTCCAAGTCCACCGTGACATTCCTCTACCGATGGGTGGGCAAAGGCATCTATCTCATGCGACAGTGCCAGCCGCGTGACAGATAGGCTAGGGAAACGATGGCGGCGGAAGCTGTGAGGCTGCTTAAGCACGCACTCGGTCTATTTTAAGTGAAAGAGACATAGTGTGACCTGTTTTGTCTAAGGCCAACGCTTTATTGCAGGTTAATGAATACGCACTTCGAGGCAGCATGAAAAAAAGGTACTCCAGATTGCTCAGTTTTATTAACATTGCTGGCGAAAAGAAAAGGTAATTTCCTTTGCAGCTTTTACTTCGAACATCCTTAAAAAACACTTTTGCTGACTTTACACGGCATATTTCAGGAAGAACACCAACATCATCTACACGAGTAAGTTACATAAAAGATATCCTAAAAGGCACAACTAGGTGCTGTAGCAAAGGCTGCCGTGCTGAAATTTAAACTTCCAGTAGTCCTGTTTTTAATATGATTTCTACATTAATCAGTGTCAGTGTTTTTACACAATGGAGCACTCATGATGTGGTCGATTCGAGCTTTTTCCAACCCTAGCCTTCACGGCTTCGACTTGAATGAAAAGAAATCACATAGTTAGCGATGTTATATATATATATATATATATATATATATATATATATATATATATATAACAAGACGAAGGCATTGAAGTGAGATAGAGACGGGTTGAAATTAACAGCATTTGTTAGGGCAACAACCCTACCGCATAGTTGCTCTGAAGACGGGAAGCATATATGCTTTTGGTGGAAACGTTGGCGCCAGGAGGAAGCTTCCATTGTCCACTCACTTTTGAATATGCGCATGTATATACATATTCCGAGCTTCAATTTAACTTTCGTATTTTATTTCTACCACCAGCATATAAATATTTTCAATGGATATTACGACTGAAAGTATCACCTGAAATGCAAAGACGCCACAAGGACAATTGAAATGATTGGCATTGAAAGCGATTATCCACACGAACAATAATAACGCAAAAAATTCACGATAACCGCAATATCATAAATTATTAGCAAGCAGAACACAAGCTATCTTTTATGGGAATAGGTTTTAGATTATTGAGGAGCGTAGAAATAGTATGAGCAAAATTTATTCCTATGTAGCGATTCTTTTATATTGTGATTCCTCTAAATTCTTTCCACCACCGCCGGGAGCGGACTTGGCTTTAATATATGTACATATGTTTTTAAGGATAACAGCCATAACTGAAATACTCTAAATGCGATATTCCACAACAACCAGTGGCCGCATCCATGGCTTCCCATTCTAGAGCATTTTTCATCAGCCAACATTGGGGTGTAAAGTATGAACATGTGAAACGCAGACAGTCATGTGAATAGCGGCACTATAACGTAAATATATTCCAATCTGGATCTAATCAATTTGGGCCATTATCTCTCCACGATTGGTCAAACAATTTCTCCTGTCTCCTGTCTACGACCCAATTCGCGAAAACCGCAAGACCTCCCCATCTGATATGAACCGTACACACTGATTATGCATGATTAGGGCGAACCAAAGAAAAATAATCGTTTCAATTCTGCACCTTTTTCGCCATTAACATTCCGCTATTGGTCACACGTTTCCGGGCCGCATCCACTTCGCCGGTCTGTGATGCGACGTCACAAAACCGCGTAAACACACCACGTTCAACCGACGTCTACGCACTAACGGTGCAATATTACGCCGAATAAAATTAAACCATGTTTTGGAATAGCCGGTAACTTGCCCCGTTTCGAAAGGAATAGAAGATGTCTGCACGCCGATTGCTCTGGCACTGACTACTGCTCTAGAAATTGAATTTCTTTGCCTGTATTCAACGGTCTTGCGTTACAGTATAACGTTGTTGAGCTCTTTCGGTACGTGTGCAAGATAACTTTGCCAACTGTTCTTCGTTGACGATCCGTTTTAGCACTATATTTACCTCCTCGTTGCACGCCGCCACAATTTGCGACCAGCTAAGCAAGCTAAGCAAGGGGAAGCACACGAATCACAGACGCCCGCACCAATATCGTCACCCGGTTATCTACTTTCACTGCATTAGCTTGGCACAATGAAACCCTCTCCACTTCTGCGTGCTCCACACTTCTTGTCAGCCAATTAGATAAGAAAAATTTGGAGGACGCTTAAGCTTCGCTTTTAAGAGTGGAACACGATAGCATTCAAATATCCATTGCTGCTTATCAGGCTTTTTTCTCGTATATTCAAATTACAATGTGACGCTATCACATCTGTAGGTTGTGGTTAAGTCGTACTTTACGATTTTTCTGACGGATTTTACTTTGAGCAATTCAATTTTTGTTCGCTAACGCCTTGCGCCACGCGAAGGGCTTGCCAGGTCGGGGTGGTTCGGGATGATGTGGTTCGGCATGATTTTTTTCACCAACGACGCCGGCGCTTACGCCGACACCGATGCCGGAGTTTTTGCGACACGAGGCCTTTAACGCTTTCGCGTTAAAATCTGTCAAGGTAGGCAATGCTATTCTCTTTGAAAGCAAACAAAAGTGACCTCCGATATACGAGGAAAGCATTACATTAGACTATTCAAACAACACTGCGGGTCATTGCCTGATGCTTGCGTCGGCAGTTGCGTAAATTTCACTCAGGAGACCAGAATAATATCACAATGGCATTGTTTTGCATTACAGGGCCCCTAATCTTGTATACTCAAGGCGGTCAAGCTCCCGAAGAAGTTTCGGTGAAAAATTATTTCTTATGTTTCCCGCAAATGCACACGTGCGATAATCGTTGCACAATTTGGTCTGTCATCATGATCCCATGCGTACCAATCTGAAACCGTATTCACATAGCTAACTATTCATCTGCATGTGCGGTTTGCATTCGGCCATCCGCCTTCGGTGATGATGTGTTCAAAATTATAACTAGATGGCGTTTGCTCTGACGGACAAATCTAGCGCAATAATCTCTGTGAACACGGGCCTTGTTTGGATCCAGCCAGAGATCGTGGAGTAAGTGTACGATTCCTGGTCCGAAAGAGAGCAACGGCGAGGACGAACTGCAACAGTTACTCCCCATGCACTTTGCTGTTTTCGTCCGTCTCGTGGAGTGATGCGGCGAACGTGGTATTGTCTATATATCATGAATAGTTGGAAGTTCGTGTACTGTCTACTGAACTAGATGTAAAGCAGCACTTTGCATCTTCGTGAGAAATTGCCTGAAATTTAAAAGGTGGAATCTGAAGGGCCGTGCACTTCGTGTGCGTGCACACCATAAGTGAACGATACGCATTAAGCGCGCAAGTCAACAATGGATTGCCAGATTTTCTTGGCCAATAGTACCTAAGGAGTTCCTTTCGTTCCAAGGAGATTATAAACTTAACTGAAGCGATGTGTAGCTCGAAAGGGGCACGATAAGCGATGGAGAAGTTGTCCTCTGTCGTCTTGGGTGCCCCGTTTGCGCTCGCTACACGAAGATCACGTAATGTCTCAGTTTAAATCACCGTAACAATAATCGGGCAGCTTTCTTTATGTAGTCGCTTAGATTTTTAAGTATGCGCAACGTTAGACTCTCCCGGCATAGCATACACCAAATGCCGAGTCTCTTCTGTTACTGCCGCACCTGCGTTCAGCTGGTTAACCTCGTCTCGGTAACCTGACTTGTCAACCGAGCTGCCATGGTGATGTGAAGTGGTTAGGGTATCCGACTTGTGAGCGAGAGGACGTGAGTTCGAATCCTACTTGCCGGTGCGTTTTTTTTCGCCCAGTAACTTTTTTATCAGCGAATAAATGGCTAATTTAATTAATTCCATCTTCGAGGAGCATCGGAAAGAATAACCGTTACTCTCTTGAGGAGCATCGGAATGGAGCAACTGTTAGTCCTCCGCATGGGGAGTAACAGTTCATCCCCTCTCACTTACCCCCTAAAGGGAGGAATGGTTGTGGCAGATCAGTTCCTCCCCTAAAGGAGTAACCTCAATACCCCGTTTCCTCCTTTTCTTCTTAGAGTGTATAAAATGATGTAATAGATCTGCTGCCAAGTATATTGCGTGATGCCATAGCCATTGGGCGTTTGCTGTGTAATTTCCGGTATACGGCGGCCGCATTTCGATGGGGGCGAAATGCGAAAATACCCGTGTACTTATACTTAGGTGCACGTTAAAGAACCCCAGGACAGGTGGTCCAAATTTTGCGGAGTCCCCCACTACGGCATGCCTTATAATAAGATCGTGATTTTTGCACGTAAAGCCCCATATTTTTTAGTTTCCTTTCTGATAGATATTTGAAATTATCGATGTGGCAGATCAGTTTTACAAAAGTTCGCGAGGTCGTTCAGTTTTATGAACTTGGAAATTGTCCCCCACTCGAGGGTACAGCAAGAACCTACAAAGAAAGCCTAGATGAGTTTCTCAGAAAGACTGATTTGCGGTTGAAGAAGCATACTCTTCAACTGCGAAGCTCCTTGATGAATGCGTGTTAATTGGGCGGCATCAAGCTACCCGCGGGTAGATGACAATTTTTGTATGTCATTTGAAATACACGTAAATGAGTGACTCTTAGGGCACCTTTCCTTGCGATCAACATTTTAAATGTTTATGATAACTAATTGGCTCAATTTTGGCTATATATAATTCATTATTTAGGCTGAACTTACGTGAGACCACAAATACCTTACGGTCAATAAACTGGATTGATTCGAATTAAAAGCGTCATCAATAACCCTTCGCAGGAAACTTGTTTACGTCACTGTATCCATTTGAAGCTGTAATCACGGACACGCCCCTTCACAAGACATGTCTGAACCTGTCAAACGCCACAGGCAATCTGCCAAGTCCAGTGTATGCCGGAGGCCACATCTGCTCTTTCTCAAGTGTTACTCAATCTAAAAACAATAAAAAGAGCGACGTTAAAGATGGTGCACCATAAAGAATTGAAAGTCAGGTTTTCAAATGTGCTCTCAAAACTTCGTACTCGCACGTTGGCAGTAAATTTATTTATTAAAGTGTTCCAGAACCATTACACCGGAGTTAAGTAAAAATACCAGAATACACTGAAGTCTTCTTCAGAAGGCTGCTGATAACGCAGAGTTTCATTCATCTGCATAAACGTTTGGTGTATGTTACTTTAGAAATCATGTATACCTCTTACTCTCGGAGCACTGGCACAATGGTAATTTATTGCTCGTGTGCCCCTACTGCCAAATATTGTGAAAACGTTCGCTCTACCATTAGGAATTTTTCGTTCGACCACTGTTCATTACTAAATATGCGTTGTTCATTCCAGTTTTGCTTGTTTTGAAGGCCATTATAACATTTCCGGAGGAGAAATCAAGGAGGGTGCACGAGTCTGCTGCCATCACAGGTCATCAAGATGACCTGAGTCAGAAAAGGATAAGTTTAATGGTCGCATTTCGCCGCTATTTAGTCAAGAAAACTATTGTAGGCTTAGGAGCCTAAGTATAGGCTCATTCCTTCTTTCTAAACATTTTAAATCCTGAGGTTGCACATTCCGAAAATCTCTGCAGATGTCTTTGCTTCAAATTTTGTAATCGTCGCCAGAGCAGTTTCACATACTGTGATGTGACAAGGAAACACAAAGGTTACGCTTCACAACTTCCTAATTCACATTCCAATGCTCAGTAAACTTATTGCTGGCAACATGTACAAATCAGTACCTGCGTACAGGCAGGAAGTATCTGCTTTTTTTATTTTCAGTTTCAGCTTTATTTTAGGCGTTAAGTGCTACCATGTTTCAATGACAACTTAGCTTTACAGAACATCAAACTTGTCACTCCAGCTATTCAGTAAATGAATCATTCAACACACGTTATTCTTTAGTATCTGAAGCGCAGGCGAATCGTAATATCAGATTTTTTCCACCTCGAGTTTTTTTCTTTCGACAAATGTATTTTCAAGCAGTCAGAATGTAGCTGGATTTATTGTATATGCAATAAAGAACAAGAAACTAAACGCGTGAAATGGGAACTTGTAATCAAACCAGCTTCTCTTTCATATTTAAACAAAAATATCCTTGCAATACGACTTGTACTTTTTCCCCCATAACGAGCAGGTCTTCGAAGTTCTTATCACCTAAGGAAGTGCAGTACCTTGGAAGAAACTATCGAGCACGTTGAAGAGATGTACCCTCGTTGACTAATGAAACTCGAACAAAACAATTCAACTAGGGAATAAATAGACCAATTTGTTTGCGAATTTTATATTATTAATAAGAAACCTTATTATGTCCCATGCATCAAACTAATTTTCGCATTTGATTCTACTCTGCCCTATTATTTTTTGTCAGGATTCCACTCGTCTACGAAATCGCACACTTTCGTACATACACACTTCGTAAGCGTATGTTGCATGTAATATTGACGCACGAGCTTTCCTCTGCCAGTGTTGGAACTACGGCGCAGATGCAGTTACGCATACAAAACTGCATGTTTTTGTGTATTGTGCGCCGCGAAGCGACAGCAGTGCTGAATGCGTTGCAGCTAATGCAAGCTGGTGCAACAGACAGATTTACAAAATTTCGTAAGTTGACTGTGCTGCAAGGCTGGTTTCAAACCCAACAACTCGCGTCCAAAGACTGCATGTGGCCCTCTGAAAGCGGTTCCCCCATGGAGGAAGTGCGAACACGAAGACTTCCCAAAAATGTCATGTCACCCTAGATCGTCTACAAGTGTTCTGTCTTTCCCCCGCTAGGAGGTGTTGTTTCCATTCAATATCTTTTGCAGCCTCCGAAACCTCGAACTCCACTCTCATAGGCGGGATTTCGGTGTTAGTAAAGGCCAGGCTGCTGAACGGGAACACCTCCTCATTCTACTAGTCAGTGGACTAGAGCTTTTGGTTAGAAAACAGCCCTTCTTGCACATGCGCAGCATCTTTCTTGCACATGGTCCACTTTTGCCAGAAAAATAACTATTGTTCTATTGCCTCCTTCAAGCGTAAAAGGTAAAAAAAGATAGGATCTGAGTGGCCAAACGCGTCATGCGAAAAAGAATACGAGATGACTGCGCATTTTCCGAGCATATAACTCATTCCCGGCGTCGCCATAGACCGAGGTCAGACAGAAGGATGTTTGTGCTTTTTAGTTTTCAGGACAGTGACAAAGCCCATTTAATGCGAATCTCTCCCCCAAACACAACACTGATGGCTCCTTTGTACACCTCCGCTGTAAATATTAAATCATGGATTGTATATACTCTGTGTATATAACGCTGTATGTTCTACCTGTAATAAAAAAATAAAAAAGACAATTATTGTGATTGATTGATGCCTGCTTATTCAATTAATTGGAACTAGTTCAGAAATCTTCTACATATAAGTATCCAGTTTGTGTAACTTCCAGTGTGCCGACTTTTAAAACGAAAATGACACTAACCCTTTTTATAAAATGTGATGGGAAGAAGCGTTAGATATTTGACCATCAGTAAAATGTGGTAAGGCTCCATCACCACTGTGTCATTTCTTTAACCAGCAGTACTCTCTGGAGCATATCTATTGAACATGTCACCGTTGTATGGTGCAAAGAAAATAATTCCGACCATTTTATTTGAAAAAGAGTAGAAAGCCAACTTTTGTACATGAGGGAACGTGGTATCACAAACGGAAAGTATCACAAGTGACCAAACAGACACTGCATTTCCTTATCTGTAATATTCTAACTTAGAGCACTAACACAGCTAACACCAGTTTTTCTGATGTGCGCAGCCTCTGTTATCACCCTTCCTTAAGGAAAGTCGTCCTATCTAAGTGGAGTGTTCATCCACACCTGTTGCAGGATGTGCGCCGGATTAGTTTTTTTTTTATCTGTAGGTAAAGCTCGCGTGCCCTCACATTGTAGCATCGGCCCGTCTGGCCGATGTACACACGACCACAACAAAGTGGAATCTTGCACACCACGTGCGTTACACATTCAATGTAATGATGAGCATGCTTCTTTATACCCAATTTTTTCTTTTCTTTGTTCATAAAATCTCATATTTCTGCTAACTTGCATGCGGCGGAAAACACAACTCTGACATCATGTCCGTTAGCCCTTTTCTTATGATTGTGAAATTCTGTGTATGTAGGGAATGACCTGCGCTATTCGTTTATCATTTTCCTTTTTTTTTTTGGAATGAGGCGTTCTCTTTATATAGGTCCTGTACTTCTCTTATCCCTGTATACAGCAGGAATAAGAGATCAAGGAAACCCGGCAGCACCTAGGCGTTCTACCGGATTATTCAGACTTTCTGACATGGTGTGGCAGCAGCTTTTTACTAGAGAAGCTTTCACACATGGCATTGTGATACCCCTTTTAAAAACTTAGTGCGTGCACTGCCGTAAGCCAGAAGGCTCTTCTTTGTCCGGGGGTTATACGACGGTACATCCAGCAAACATAGCCTTTGTGGAACGTTATGGTGGTATTTGCAATTGCATGCTGTAATTGCTTGGTCTTTCAGAAGTGAACGTTAGTCCACGTGATTCTGAAGTAAAAAATTTAGTAATCATTCCGATGGATTTCTCAAAATCGGTCTTAGACATATTTGGCAATACTACTATGTAGTCGTCTACGTATCTAAAAACACTGATGACATCAGAGTCAGCGGTGCTAGCTTTAATGCCTGCGTTAAGTGATGCTAAGTAGATGTCACATACTACCAGCCAGCTAATGAACCTATAAATATGCCTGTTTTTTGTGCACATAGTGTTGACCATTAAAAGTGAAGGCCCTTGACTAAATGTAAAAGTCGAAAAGTCCTAAAAAGTGTTCACTGGTTAAGCAGCTGGAGTTCTGGAAATTACCGATAAACAAAAGCTGTTTCTGTTTGGTTGCTTTTGATACTTTCCGTTTGTCAAAATATGTTCGCATGTATAAAAGTTGGCTTTTTTATTTTTCTTGAGACAAAATAGATGAGAGTCCGCGCCAGTCCATGTCCTTTATGTGTTATTTTCCTATCTCCGTTTATATTGCGCTGCACAAACTTTGTACAATTCAAGATCTACTAACTAGCCCATGAGCAAATTTTTCGGGTACCAAAAGTCAGCAGGAAATCAACAGATTTTTATATTCAATATTTGTAAGGGCTTTTACTTCGGTGCTACCGATCCGCGTTTCAGCTATTGAAACACATGGGATGTCATCCCAAATTAATTGTGCGAGACACGAAGAACTGCTTGCTTGTTCCTCTCTATCGTCGAATTGCCCAGCTTCGAGTCCTCTAGGTACCGCGACGCACGCTTGGCTGAGGCTATAACGCGGCACACTTGAGTTATACAATTAACTCCGACCTGGACGTCTCGCTCCCTTTCACGCCCCGACTCCATCGATCAGAAAGGCGCGCCTCGGCAGATGGAAGGACGCCGAGTGTTCACGAGCCAAGCCACTTCATCCGGCATCCCAAAACTCCTGCGCTTCCTCGAGGTGGGCAGTTGCCTATACACAAGGCCATCACCGAAGCCGCCTGTATGCAGAGGACAACCTCGCTAAATGAAGGATGGATTTTCGCAAGAACGCAGACGACCGAGCAGACGACCGCACTATCGTCGTAATCATCAGCCTATGTTATGTGCCCTGCAGGACGAAGGCCTCTCCCAGCAATCTCCAATTACAATTGTCTTGCGCCAGCTGTCACCACACTATGCGGGCAAACTTTCTGATTTCATAGCACTAGTTGCTTCTCTGTCGTCCTCAACGCCACTTTCCTTCCATTGGAACCCATTCGGTAACTCTAATAGACCAACGGTTATCTTCTCTTCACATTACATGGCCTTCCCACCTCCATTTATTCCTGTTAATCTCAGCTAGCATGTCAACTACCTCCATTTGCTCCCTAATGCATAGTGCGGCCTTTCTTTATCCTAACGTTAGACATCTCATTTTTCGTTACATAGCTCGTTGCAAGGTCCTTAGCTATTTGTCAAGCTTCTTCGTTAACCTCCAAGTTTCTGCCCTATTCAAATTTATCCACGCCAAATTCATTGCTATGTTCCACTTGCGACGCTTGTGCCAGCCCGACACTATTCGCCAACTGAGTTTTAAAAAATAGGCTTTTGCGCACTAAAAACAAATAAGAGAATTATTAAGACCCCAAGATAATTATTAAGACCCCAAGCATGCATTAGTCCATCTGAAGCGAAGCTTTAGGGGAGCAGATAAATAAATGCTGCACAGCTAACGGCGATGCGTGAAACTCTGTTTGCCTTCATCCTAATCAATGTTTAATCTCATGCAAATGCCAGGGTTATGCACCACAAAGTTCAAAAGATCTACATGCTTATTGTCACACCGGACCATACTTATAAATACCCGCCGTGGTGGCGTAGTGGCTATGGGTTGCGCCACTAAGCTCGAGTGCGCGGGATGGAATCCCGGCGGCGGCGGCCGCATTTCGATGGGGGTGAAATGCAAAGACGCCCTTGTACCGTGCATTGGGTGCACGTTAAAGAAACCCAGGTGGTCAAAATTGATCCGGAGTTCCCTCACCACAGCGTGTTTCATAATCAAGTCGTTGTTTTGGCACGTTAGACACCAGAATTTAATTTTACTTATTTTAATATTTCTAAATACGCCTTCTGTTGCGGTGCCGCGTATACCCATTCTAGAGGATTAACCAAGAATGGGGACCCATCTAGTGGCACACAGCGAGTAGGAAACCAAGCACAGATGAAAAAATGTCGGCGAATGTAAGGCTTAGTCTATTAAGTGGTCGGTGTATTTTAGAGACACATATGAGCCGACTCTATGTGCTCTCGTTACAGGCAGAAAAAAAACATATTTATGCAGGATAGACGTGAGCGTATGGAGGTGAGCGAATACAGGCACTGCTTTAACGGTCAGTATTCGGCGTTTATTTAAACTCGTTTGCTGATACTTGCATCCGGATTGCGTATACCTTTCGTATATGGCTCTGCCTCGCGGCGTGGGGCGTAGTTGGTTCTGCATCTTGTCCGCAGGGCAGAAACAAACAACGATTTGTTCAGTTGTGTATTGCATCAATTTTCTGTGGTCTCCTGAAGCGTATGCTTCAGTGCGTCTAAGTGACTGTATCAGGTCACGGAATCAGTTTGTTAATCAGCTTTATGTTGGGGCACTTGTGATCTGGAAAACTCAGTGTTCGTAGCTGTGCGTATAAGGCCACAAAGGGCCATCTACACTCTGATTTTGCAGCTACGGGCGCGTGTCACTGAGTATTTGACCAGCTAACTTGGGGTTCTCGGTGAGGAAGAGACGAGAGGGTGAGCAACGACGCTTTATGAAAAGTAGGAACGGTCGCGTGTCGCTTACCCACGCTGCAATATCAATGAGACCTGTGTATTCTATACCAACTTTTTTGTCCGCAACTGCTTTCTTTATGGATGGTCCTTGAAACTTCTCTTCATGCCCGTAGCAACTGAAAGTGTGTACTGCCCTTGAAACTGTTTGTCTGTGTGGGATATGGAATTTTTGTTGTAACTTCATTTTCGTTTGTAGCTTTTCAGAACTATCTGTTTTCACGTTCGTTGTGATGAAACTCACGAACAGTTTCCCTTTGTTATTATTATATATTCTGTTAACAGCCTAATAATTTTCTCTTTATTCACAAATAAGCCCGGCGACGAAAAGACGAATGCAATACTGTCACAAAAGAGCGCGTAATCCAAGCGCGCGCCGCGTATCACGCAAGCCAGCGAAAGAACACGCCGGCCCCGCGGCAACTTCAACATAGACGGAGAGCGCATACGCCTCAAGCAACAACGCTAACAACGGCGCCGAAACGTCTGGAAGAGGCTCGACGAAGCGACGTTAACCGGAGAGGTAGAGAGAGAGAGGGAGCACACGCGCGCGCCGA
This sequence comes from Dermacentor silvarum, assembly GCF_013339745.2. NCBI lineage: Eukaryota > Metazoa > Arthropoda > Arachnida > Ixodida > Ixodidae > Dermacentor > Dermacentor silvarum. The sequence goes on along the minus strand of NC_051160.1, from coordinate 105,156,632 downwards.
GACACCTTCTCACCCGGCGAGTCGACAGACATAACTACAGCGTGAGCGCGCGCGCCATCAGCATGAGTCATCACCCCCCCTCCAGAATGTTCCGAAAGCGGCGGTCGAAGGTACGAGAAAAGAGTAGAAGCTTCCCAAGCTTTGGCAATGCTACGAGATCACGAAACCGATAAGAATGTTCGAGAGCACCTGTGGAAGCTATATAACCGCCGTGCGAGAATCGTTTAGTAGGAATCCAGGAATCCGGGAATTCAGGAGTTCGAGAGTTCAGTCCGCACCGGTGAAGTGATGTAACGTGAAGACCGAGCGTCTGCGGAAGAAGGGGATTCCCCGGCAAGCTAGTCGACGAGTTCATCGAGCGTCTGCATTTCCGGAAGAAGTTCTTTCTTCGAGATTTGCCCCCAAGTTACGCCGAGATCGTCTGACTTCCAAGACCAACACTGGTGAATACGATTGGACACTTAGTGTTCCTTTTTATCTTGTGTTTTACGTGTTGGACTCTCAGTGCTTGTCGTTATTTTCTTGTGTTTGTTAATACCCATCTGATTTGTATTGTGTTGTGTCTAGCCTAAGTGTGCAAGTGTGTGTGTAACTGCCTTGTGTGAAGAATATATTTTGTTGTGTTTTGACAACTCTGGGCTCTGACTCGGTCTTTGGACAGCAACCGGCGTTCGCTGGCGCACCAGAGGGCCCACTCTTAATTGTCCTTGCTTTCGTGGGATTATTTTCGGAAGCTGATAAGTCGGCTTTGGAATTTAGTCCGGCGTCTGCGCCTCGTTCACCGGGGTCTGTGACAAATACCTTAGGCAAAAAGGCAAAGAAAGTTTCGCTTTAAAAACTGTCCACTGCGGCAATCCGAAAGGACCTCTGGCCGCAACTTGCATTTCGGAGCCGGATGCGGTGTGCACTGACATTCACGCAAGGTTTTTTGGATCCAAACGGATTCCAGTGTTTATGCACTATCTGTTTGTATATTTTGAATGCCATATAACGTGCAATACTCCACCGCACGACGACTATTGCAGGTGCATAAAAAAAAGTTATTCTAGAGAACAGCACCTGTTGTGATACCTCTCTCCCGTTGTAAAAGCCTGCTTCGGTCGCAGTAATTGAGTTCGGCGCCATAGAAATGACTGAGTCTGCTGATCCTTGCATAGCAAAGATTTCTTAGCGAACCGCTCAGGACTTTGCTGACCGCGGCTTTGTTAGGTGCTGCTGCTACTGCTGCTGTCTTGCCGAATAAAACAATTACATATCCGATGGTGGGTTATAATCTCGGCCTCTGAGCGCAAAAGCCGTATGCTTCAACCATTACGCCACAAGTGTACGCATACTTCTTTATTGTCAGCGCAAAGTAGCTCTTTCAGGGGCATCGCGCAACGCGTGCCTGCGAGCCAGTCTTCATTTGGCCACAGATTCTGAAATGAAATGGGCTAACATGCTCAACGTTGCCGCTTTACTTTGAGCCATGCTTAGATCTACGTGCGCCTATCCTCAACCAGTCTTCCCCCGACGAACATCAAGCACTGTCTTCAGCCTTGTGACGTCATGCCGCATCCACATCTCACAATGTGCATTTGAAATGCACGGTTGCGTTCATTTCGACATAGCTTGTGAACATTGTAGCACATAAACAGATACATCGCACGAGATTAAAAGTGTGACTTGGTCGGTGCGTAAGTGTAAGGATTATGTGAGATTACATGTTGCATGAAATGGCAATAAATTCAACTGTACGTATCTCGTTTAATTGTATAGCATTGATTTATTCGTTGAACGAAAGCTTCGCGTCCAAAAGTTTTTTTTTTTGTAGTGGTCACTGCTTGTAAAATATTTCAATCCATCGATCTGGTGCCACCTTGTTGCCCACCCCCCTCTCTCCCGTAACGCACAAACACACTTCTTATTGGGACGCGCTTGCTGGGTTTGCGGGTTAGTACGTATCGAAAATGAACTCTGTACATATGAGCGTGACAATTTTGCAAAACTTTACATTTCAAATACAGGAGCACTTCTTTCTCCCACAAAAAGGTGTCTCCAGCATTCCTTTGCTTTTTTTTTAGAGTCAAATGTAACAAATACAAACTGCCTACAATCAAACGCCTGAAGAAGCTTACCGTACTTTTTTTTGGCAACCGTCTTGACTCTCCGCGGAGGATGTGAAGGTACGTTTGACCAACTCTATATATAAGCTCTCGGTTTGGCGGACGGCTGTGCTCAGTGAGTAAACAAGCGCCACCAGGTCCTGCGGTGCTAGCATAAGGCTTTCCAATCTCTTTGAGAGATTCGCCCCCGAGGTGCGACTTCAGCGACGTGGGTTCTCGCCTGCCAGCAAAATGCAAAACATTCTCTTTCTGTCTGTGAACAGCGTAGCAATCTCTATCGAAGTGTATTCATCCGTCTTCCGATTGGGAGTTTCAGATGACGTTTTTGTCTTTCTTATGTGAGTGCGTATGTTTGTGTGTGTCCGTGTTCGAGCGTGGTGCACGTGTATGCGGGCGGGCGTTTGCGCGTGCGTGCCTGTCTGTACTTGCGTGAGACTCAAACTACACAGAGTAAAAAATATAAGTTGAAGCGCACTGAAATTCTCGTTCAATCACGGTCCCTGTATGTTGGGGCGAGAGCTTTTGAGAAAAAGTCTGCCGAGCTCTCGAATACTTCATGGATTCCACGATTTGAAATTTTTATCGCACAGAGAAATTCACGTTGCGCATAACCGCACGACATACAGGAGAAACTTTCAGTACAGAAAAACATTTTTCTTTAACTTCACGGGGTTACACAGTCTGAACGCGTTCGTGAGTTCAGAAAAGAAATTGTTATGGCCTAAGATGTGCGGTCTAAAGTTTCTCACAAATTAGCAGCTCTGTGTAGTAGTTGCCCAAGAATGCTATTCTATAGTCCCTTATTTTCTTCTCTCTCGCAATGTATCATGCAATGGCTCTTGTGCGGGGGAAGAGCAGGAATTATCTTGTATGTGAATATATACATGGGGTGAGTGTTTGTTATTTAAAGTGTTTGCCGCGTGGCTCTCTCTGGAACTTTCTACTTCTAATAAGTGTTAGCGTTACTGAAGCGCTACTTGCATAGTGTAAAGTAAGATGATGTCTCACGGCTTAGTCACACATTATATGAGCAACCACGTGAAGGATCAACGTAGTTTTTTTAAACATAGAGCAAGGATTACAATAAAGTTGGGATGAACTAGTTATTACGCTACTCCATGCATAAGTACCGGTAAGTTAAGTAGGCTGAATTGCAGGTATTCTCAGGATAGATTTTCCCACTACACCAGGCTACCGCCGGTTACTCACCGGTTATCCAAATGGGCACAGGTGTTCCCGGGCTGGACAGTCGGCTACCTTTAAGGGTACAATGTACTGGGAAAGGATCCCGTGCCATGAAAATCTGCTTGAACCGTCTGGGTACAACAAATGCCTTGAAAAGGGGGGCCTGGGCCACTCCCATTGCGGAAATTTCCCCCTTTGGCGTCCCAATGCCCCGAATAGGTGGGGTAGCCCTCTGGTTGGGGAGAAAAGTCCCCTTTGTAAGCGTTGAAGTTTCATAATGACGAAGCACCAGGCCACGAGCGCGCTTGTATGACTATTTTACCGGCATGTACGTGGCGGCAGCTCAGTCGTGCCGGATGCTCGGCACCCCGGCCATCTTTGGTGTGAGATTGGGTGCTCCGAGACCACGCCTAGAAATCTCTAAAGGGTTTCATTTCCAGCTGTGAACCCCTACAAGTAACCAAGCAACAATCCAGGGGACATCTCTGCTCTCTTGAAAACCAGCTGGTAGGCCCCGGCACCGCGATTCGAACCTCGTACCGGCCCCACGTATGAGGCGAATGCTCAACCGCCATGGCCACCGCTGCGGTATTACCAATAAGAAATATGAAACCCAACCTTCATTTATCAGTAGCAGTGACCATAATGTCACGAAACTTTTTTGTACACACCACAGGCGGCTATTGTTTGACGTTTCAGTTGTTTGAAACACAATAGAATATCACACTGGCGCACTGGCGCACTGAAATATTTGCTAAAGACAAATTTGGCCTTCTTTTTTATATTTCTTATAGGTATATGGTGTTTAAGTGCGCACATTGTAGAGGAAACTAGACATCACGGACTAAAAATAACAGTAGATGCTTGAAAATCTCTTCGCTGTTTTCGTCATCGTCAACCTCGAACATAGAGGCTTAGTAACAACTTGAGGGTTTCGAAGCGGAAATTCGTCCATCCAACGTCCATGCAGTTGACCTAAGAGATAAACCATTACCGCGTTTAAGGACAGAAGTCAAAACGCGAGCTGCTTATAACTCACTCTTGGAGTGTTCCGGAAAAAATTGTGACCAGCTGGGCTTCGTTTGAATTTCACCGAAAAAGCAGTACAAAAGCATTTTGCCTTTCATATTATGATCGCAATGCAGGCCGCCATGGCCGAGAATTGAATCCGCTACATCGAGCTCAGCGGCAGGATTCCATAGCCACTGAGCCTTCGTGGCCACTCCACACAGTGAAGAAACTGCTGTTACCATAAAAGTGGAGCGCGAAAACTTCGCTGCACAAACAGAATAGCTTCACGTGCTACTCAAATGTGTTGTTTAGACATACACTGCCGTGGTTTTAGAAAGTACGCCTTTTAAATAAATAAATGTCCACAAGAAAACTTTCCGCGCACATTTAATTTCACTCACTTGCCACAGTTCCCAGGTGGTCTCACTTTCCAGTGGCAAACTTGCGGCTGGATAAACGCGCCCCACGAAACGAATTCATTGCGGTCCACGCGAAGGCTAGCTACAAAGCGCGGATTTGCATCGATATTGCGCTGTGTGCGCCGGCTGTGACTCCGTGCCATGCTCGCCTAATGACCCTTGCCACCTGAAGCGTGAGAACGTGCGTTTTTACTTCATGCACGGCCAACCTCCTCGCTTTCTTTTACTTTCTCTCTCTCTCTCTCTCTTTCAGGGAACTCCATTCGAGGATTTACTGGACGCGAAAGTAGTTTACTTATTTTCGTAGTCACATATAAACGGAACGTGAAACCTCGCAAATCGAAATTCAGTATACACTGCACTTTCCAATGCTTTTTACCCTTTATTATTTTGCAAAATTTGCATACACTTTTAATCAATTTAGTATCGCAGATTACATCATCGTGGGCGACCTGGGTACCTCATTTAGCGGTCAAAATATCTACAAGAACATAGAAAAAATTACTAACAATAGGTAACAAAAACATTTCGGGATTGAAGCACAACTTTATTCCAACAACCTGTTCCACGAAACACGTAAAATGTATGCAATGATTCACTAAGTCATCAAGATTGCGACACTTCTTTTGATTAAGTGATCAAACTTGCATCACTTATATAATATGTAGGCAAGGCGAAAGTAGTTTACTTATTTTCGTAGGCCCGTCTAAACGGAACGTGAAACATAGCAAATCAGAACTCAGCATACAGTGCGCTTTTCAACGCTTTTTAATCTTTATTAATTAGCGAAATCTGCATATACCTTTAATCAATTTAGTGCTGCAGATTACATCATCAACGGCGACCTGGCTACCTCGTTTAGGGGTCAAAAAACCTACAATAAAAATTAAAAAACAATAATATGTAACAAAAAACCTTCGGGATTCAAGCAAAACTTTAGTTCAACTACCTGTGTCATGAAACACGTAAAATGTACGCAATGATTAACTTAGTGGTCAAGCCTGTGACACTTCTTTTGATCAAGTAATAAAATTTCCATCACTTGTATATATATATATAGCCAAGGCAAATGGCCGGATTCGCAGAGCCTTTCGTTCGTAAGACTTCTTCACGACCGGCTATAGCTGCGTCCACTAAGGATATGTTCAGCCTTAGGGTGGTTGGCTGTAGTTTTATCTTGCGAAACAATTATAGTATACCACTTCTTTTGAATACGCGCCGACAATGTTGTAAATCTTGCTCCCGCGTTCAGCGTAAGCGTGGACCGCAGTCGCCATGCGTCGACGCCAATCGCCCAGGGTCGGCGAGTTTGAAGTCGGGGCAGCTGACGACAAAGCCGTGCCGAGCGAATACCAGCGCAAAGGGTGCAATACGAGCAGGCTGAGCGCTATCTCGGTCATTCGTTCCGCCATTTCCCGCCGTCACCGGCAAAATATGACCAATAAATACAGCTTCATACAATAACTACTAAGGGAACTCTGACCCTAGTATCTACAGGAGCTACAGCATGGGAATGACAGTAAGTACATTCTCTTGCCTAAACATAAATCCTCCTGGCTGCAAAACCTTCGGGACATTGTGAACTCGTCATTTTCAAGGAAGTGCTGCGTAATAACTAATTAGGTAAACATTATTAAAGTTGTCCGACCGCCAGATTCGAACATAGGACCTCTAGCACAAAATCCACGGTTACATGCATCGACAAGCACCATATGAATGAAAGCAGCATATGACAAGCAGCCTTACGAATATCTCGCGAAGAAGCCAGCACGTTGAGATGCTTGGCGCCTTTCGATTGGGCCACCTCGACTGGCTGAACCACTGCAATTAGTAGCGATTGGGCGCGTTCGCGGAGTCTTCTGCACTTAAAAAAGTACAGATTGCTCCCAAATTTAGGACAATGACGGCAGATAAAGAGTAATAAACAAAGCCACAAGAACGTCTGGATCCACAAGCACGAAGATCACACAAATCCGTCTGTTAACCACCATTCCCGTGGTGGCTGAACGATTGCAGCGCCTGAGTTTCCTCTAATAAATATTGCAGGAAACTCTATGCTGCCACCTACTAGTATTGCAATTTCTATCCTATGAAGAACCACCTTTTGGCCAGGAAGCGCTACAGCAGTTTGAGCGTGCAACGAAATTATGCTGACGCAGTCAGGTAGGGATGCCGAGAAAATGGTACGACGCTCTGAATGATAACAGATGCGCGCCTGTATCAACGTTTGCTTTAATCCCGACGCGTGTGTCCAAGCTCTGTCCATGGCCACGCACGTTGCCAGAAGCGCACGCGTTCCTACGTTCAAGGTCACCGATTCCCAATCAGCTGAGGAGCTGGACACGTGTGCCGCAAGATGAGCAGTAAATCAGCTGACGCGCGATCGCACCCCGTGCTACTAAAAACAGCTTTCTTCGCTCGCTATGGGGTGCGGCTTGCGACGTACGCTGTTGACATGCCAAGTTTCCGCGGCGGTTGCTCATATCACACCTGCAGCTCCCTTCGGTTGTTTTCGAAAGCGGTCATTTCCTCGTTCGCACGGAAATGGCATCTTCTCCGAAGACAGGTAGCAATCGTGAGTTGCCTCAGGAATTGTTGAAAGCAAATTAACACCCAGATAGTGTACAACTTTGAACAATCAGATGTACGGAGCACGGTGGTGTCACGTGTTTTCGCACTTTGTGTGCTATAAATAGAAAGCGTCCAGGATGCAACCATGCCGTGAGCTTCTTTAATAAAAGCCACATTACTTTCAAACAATTATTTAGTTCGGCTTTAAATATATGGAAATAAATCAGCAGTTTTTAGTGATTCCTCCTACATCTGTACTGCTACAGCGGCCGGCTATCACAGCGGACACCGACATCTTCCCAAGTGCAGTTTCTTCGCAACGCACGCATTGTCTTCCTCGTCCAAACAGCGTTGTCTGTTGTTTGTGGCCTCCGAAATGCATGCACAAGCGCCACCCCTCTCGGATTCTCCGCGGGGCTCAAAACCCCGCAGAAATTACTGAGCGCGGAAGCTGTGCAATAGCGCAATAGTAGACGCGTTCGTTTCAGAGAGGGTTTCAGTGTGACCCGTATTCCGGTAAACGCAAGCGGACTGGGCGTTTTACTGGAGGGGCGGAGGCGTAAACGTGAGCAGCCTGCGTGGTGCCCCCGCCCCCCCAGCCACCTGATGGCGCAGAGCTCAACCAGGTTAACACAGCTAATATTGCAGTAACCAAGTGTATCTTACTTTGCTGCTGGTGTATACTTTCGGCAGCAACGCGATTAGGCGGCTGCCGAAAATTTATACCAGCTGCGAACTAGAATACACTTGGTTGCGGCAACATTGGCTCTGGGTTTGTCAGACTGAGCTCTGCGCCATCAGGTGGCTGGCTCCATGCAGGTTGTTCTCGTTTGCGCCTCCACTCACCCCGTAAAACGCCCAGTCCGTTTGCGTTTACTCGAATACCAGACACGCTAAAAATCTATAATCAAGGGCATCAGCTCTAATCCGAGTAGCGGTGGTAGTCGGCAGAGTTTAGCTTTTTCTTCCATAGTTAAGCTACTCCCAGCCACATGCATCGCCATGTGCCGCTAATCCATAAATGCTCCTTACATGTCTCTTTTACCCTTTGCCACTTCAGACCTCGCCTAATTAGCGTGCCTACGCCTCCGCCTATCCTTGGCCCGGTCATTCTGTTGCACCCTTCCCATACAAAATTGTCAATAACAGACGGCTGCTCCATATCTCGTAGATGCGTTTCGGTCAAGGCGAAACGCAGGCTATCTCCTCAAGGAACTACATAGCAGCGCCACCCCTGTGGAGATTTGGCCACTATGCTTCAGTGACGGTACATGGCAATTATTGAGGAGCGTACCTGAGGAGCGTACCGTAATTATTGAGGAGCGTATTGAGGAGCGTCTTCTTCAGTAGACGGGCGGCACTGCGCCTAACTCGATGGAGAAAATTCCAGTTGATGATCGTTTGAGAATATGGGGGTTTGCTGATGTAATAACTGTAAGCGATGCACCTTCGTGACATTTTCATTCACCGCCAACCTTTACTGCGATAACTTGAAAGAACTTCAAAGAGCTGGATAGTGGGCTTGCGTTGTCCATCCGTCACCCCGTCGTCATCGCTAACCTGGTGACGGCGGCCAGCGTGCAGGCCCTCCTCTTCAGCCTGAGTTTCACCTTGGCCATTGTGACTGTATACTGTGTGGCGTAGGACGGGACGTTTACACTGTGCCACACTAGAACGCCCTTCGCAGACTGCGTGACAATGCCCAAAAAAAGAATTCTGTTTTGTGCGTGTGTGTAATTTTTTTCCTTTCCTTTTTCCCCCCTTTTTTACACTTAATTTTTCGCTCTCTCTCCTGTCGAATCCCTTTACCCCTCCCCTGGTACAGGGACGGGCCTGCACGCTGGCCGCCACCAGGTTAGCGATGACGACGGGGTGACGGATGAACAATGCAAGCCCACTATCCAGCTCTTTGAAAGTTCTTTCAAGTTACCGCAGTAAAGGGTGGCGGTGAATGAAAATGTCATGAAGGTTCATCGCTTACAGTTGTTACATCAGCAAACCCCCATATTCTCAAACGATCATCAACTCGAATTTTCTCCATCGAGTTAGGCGCAGTGCCGCCTCTCGACTGAAGAAGACGCGACGCTCCTCAATAATTGCCATGTACCGTCACTCAAGCATAGTGGCCAAATCTCCACAGGGGCCACCCCTGTGTTGCGGCTATGTAGTTCCTTGAGGAGATAGCCTAGCGTTTCGCCTTGACCAAAACGCATCTACGAGATATGAGCAGCCGCCTGTTATTGACAATTTTGTATGGGAAGGGTGCAACAGAATGACCGGGTCAAGGATAGGCGGAGGCGTAGGCATGCTAATTAGGCGAGGTCTGAAGTGGCAAAGGGTAAAAGAGACATGTAGCCGCACATGGCGATGCAGTAGCTTAACTATGGACAGGTAGTGTTAGCAGAGAAAAAAAATGAGGAATTGGTTGATTGCATTAGAAGCGATATTAATGAGTTGAAGAAATCGGCTCAGGTGATATTAGTGGAAGATATGAACGCGCACATGGACGATTTAGACGAATATACCGATTACAACGGTTCCTTAATGGTGGATCTGTGTGATGAACAGAAACTTCCAGTAGTTAACAGGGAGAATAAGTGTCATGTACTGTTAACGTGGCAATGCGGAAACAGGCAGTCATGTATCGACTACGCCTTAGTATCAGAAATGGGCTACGAACAACTAGACCAAATGATAACAGACCGAAATGGAAAAGTAGCCTGGGTAGCGATCATAGACGTTTAACATAAAAGTTTCGGAGACATACTAACGCAAAACACAGACCAATAGCATCAGAATTTCTAAACATCAATGAAGAGAAAATAACAGAGATCGCAAAAAACATAGAAAACAAAATTGAGGCTTTTGATGCAGCGGTATGGGAATATAAGGAACTGGTAGACGTTATGCAGCAGGAAATAAGATAGACACGGCTACAAAATTGTTGGATTGGAGAGAGGAAAAAGGGCAATAAAGCAAGCAATAGATGAGCGCAAGCAGGCGTCTAGGGATCATCGAGAAGCCAAAAAGTCGCGATTACACGAAGGAGAGGTGCTCCTTAGATGGAACAACTACCGAGAAAAAAAAAGGGTAGCGAGTCAGCTCGTGAAAGAGAAAATTAAATGCGCAAGTGAAAGTTGGGTGTATAACATTCGTAAAAAGAAACAAAGGCGCCCCAAAAAGATTCTGGAACCATATAAAATACTCCAAGCTCCAACTAAAAATTCGTAAACGGCAATAAGGGATGAAGACGGCAACATTTACGAAGGAGACGATGCACTGCAGTACATCACAGACGTTATTGGAGATAACTTCGGCACGAAAGAAAAAGTAGTTTGGACAGCAGATCCAGCAACAGGTAAGGAATGGTTAGCGATAACAATGTGCGAATATCTGTGGTATCGCAGTGACAAATATAGAGATAAAAATTTCGCATAGAAAGCTTTTATAGGAAAAAGGCAACAGGAAATGTCCCTAATTACCCGGCGACAAGACCCGATGAAATCCCAATACAGCTAATCAAAAACGCCGGTCCACAGAGCAAGGCACTGCTGACTGATGCCATAGAGCAAGTGATTGGAACGAAAAAAGTTCCGGTTGGACTGCACGAAGGCAGGATGAACATCTTCTGCAAAGGCGAAGGAAAAAAGAGTAAGACGAACTCGCAGAGGCCAGCTATAGTAGCGTCGGTGATTTTATTCACTTGTGTCCTCTAGGTTAACCAAATTATATTGGTGAACTATAACAAATTATATTGGTACCCGTGTAATGAATGAATTACCAGACAGCTTGGCGAGAGCGGCCCTTGTGCCCCTGTTATCTCAATACTTCCTGCGTCAGCGTTAATAACTGCTGCTAGCTTCAGGAGCTATGCCGCTTTGCAAGGCTCGTAAAACCCATTAGCAAACTTAATTGATTACTGACACCTCCTATTTCCTAGGAGCAAAAATTTCAGACGTGCTTGAAAAATTAAAACCTTGTTCTCTAAATTGCGCTGTCGAGCACTATCTGCATAAAGCTGGACTGGTACCCTCAACCTTCTGCTCAATTTCTGGTGATGATGATGCAGTAGGTAATTTCTTCTTATCAGCCGTCATTTCTCATAAATAAGAGGACGCTTTAGCTCGAGTGCTTCTATATAAATACATGGGAAAGGAGAAATTGTTTTCCTCGTCCACCAATGCGCTGAACTTGATTATGTTTGTTCCAACTAAAATAAAAAGTTAAATTGTACTAGCATTTCAAAGCGGATCTTTATATAAGCAGTAAACATTTTTCCATGACAAATGCTAAATGGGAGAAAAGCACAATAATACTTTAAAGGAAATGCGTAACTTTTATCTTCCAGCCCACTGTAAAACATGTGGTTATAAGCCCTTTTTTCCTATAGAACTAAGATCACCGTGAAGCACAAAGACAAAAATCTGGTGAACCTGTAGAAGCTTTTCTAATGATTGCGTTTTGGAGCTGTCTCTCTCTTTGTTAGGCTGTGAGACACAATTGCTTGGTGATTTATTCCATGTCACCTAATGAGATGCGCCCGCAAATGGTGTCTTCCTTTTTTGCGTTCTTTTTTACATAGTAAGCTTCATTTGTTAGACTGCGCTCGTCCTGTGTCTTTCCTTCCTGTGTTGCCGTCGTTTTCCGCTCTCATTCAAAGAATTCATGAATTCTAACTCTTCCAGCTTTCCACCTTAGTGAAAAATCATGTTCATTTGGCGCTTAAAACAAAATCTCTCACCGTAGTACGCAAGTCATTGAATTAATACCTGTTCCATTGTCTCTACATCAACACAGTTGTCACAGTAGGGAACAATGGTACGTCCTATGCGATAGGGATATTTTTTGTTGCGAATACTACATTCACCCGATGCCCATGGTACAATGTATCAGACCAACGAGCAAGTAGTTGGGGGAATTCTCGGTCTGACATCGGCGTCAACCGATTGCAGGAAGTTATCTTGGTAAACGGACAAACTCCAGAGGCAATCTCTTTCTTTATAGGCATATTTTATGCCGTGTGGGAAGCGTCGGCTTCTGTAAGAGATATTCTTGTAAAATTTCATTACTAAAGTGCACTTCGGGCCGTTTAATCTGCTTGTCCATTTCACGAAATACGCGAGTGGCCAGGTACCCAACGGCCACTCTGGCCAATGATGTTGGCCTTACGATTAAGGTAGGCAATGTCACAGGCTGCAGGTTGGTGGTTACAACGCCTGTGCCTATTCCTGATACTTTGTATGGCTTCTTTTTATTCCGTGAGTATTACTTAGTGCTTTGGTGGCTGTTGAAACACATACATAAGGACATCCTTAATGCCATGAAGCTTGGCTGATGTAGATTATGTCGCTCTCTCAAGACTGAACGAGAATTGATGCCATGTGGAGGGCCCGAAAAATCCGCACGAAGGATGACGATGGGTATTTTAGAGCCATCCTTCAAAATATGGGTTACGGCTGCATATTGCTTGTGAATATATTCCAGAGCCGTCAGCACGGTGTTTTTTGAGGTATTTTGCTTTTTGCGCTGATTCCAGGAATACATATGGAACAATTTGTAGCGGTGTTAATGTCCAGGCTGGAATGTTTCCTGGCATAATGAAGAACATAAATCAAGATACATATGCCTCCGATGGCTTGCCCAAAGCTATACCTACCACAGGTTCTTGAAATGCGTTTTTAAATGTGGGTATTCCGATGAAGGACATACCGCATATGAATCCAAATTGTCGTGTGCGAAGAACGTCTAGAGGCAGGCATCTGGTTCTTTCTACTGTTCCTGAGTGCGATGACCCTTTAGGAAGGCTAAGACGTACACGAAGACAGTCGTCTCGTACTGCGTCATGTTTTCTATTGCCCGTGAGGGCACTTTCTGCGGATAGGAAGATGACAGCATAGCGTTCCGTCAACGTAAGCCTCATGGAGGAGCACCACTGATCTGCAGTAGCGGCACCATTGCTATACGGCTAAGAATTGGAATACACACGACGCCGACGAAATTTTTTGCAGATTTTCTACACTTGAGGCGACCAGATGAGTTTATTGTGTATTGCCACTCCAAGGAACCTGCGATACCCTAGTAGTGCAGGTTGGGGCATTTCTCCTATATGCGTTTCTCACTTTCTGTCACCTCGATGAGCCTTTGGGTCCAGACATATGAAAGGGTGCGACCACCTAACACGCTACTCCGCGTGAGCCATGGCAGTGCTTTTGTCATGGCACAAGTTCAAACCCCTTGAATTTAAATTATTCGATATATTTCCAAGCTATCTATGACGCCATTGTTGGAAGGTTCGACGGGAATGCGCTGCGCTCCAAATACAGATGCCATTGGCAGTGTGATGCTGACGCCATGGGCCAAGTTTCTTCTCAAATGGATGTGTGCTAAATAAAATAGCACCAAACTTGACACAGCTCCATGTACTATTTACTTCACAACGATATAAAATGCCGTGGGACTTTCTGAAGTAGACAAATAAAGTTGAGATCCTTGAAATGAGTCACTAATGCATGCTTGTATCGGTCGTTTTACACCAAGGGCTTCCAAAGCGTCATGTATTGCTTTGATATACGGAGTCATAGGCACCTACTGCAAAATATTGCAGTAGTTGACTTTCCACTTGCCAATTCTTTTTTTATTATTATTGGCGAGCCAAAGCAATTTGACATATTTTGACGGAAGCCATTAGGTTCCTCCGGAGCAGCCTTCCTTGATTCCCGGAACCAAGTTAGTCTTTTATAAATCATTTTTCGAATAGCTTGACCACGCAACTAAGCGGAGATATGGATCTGACGGAGGAATCATTTGTTGACTGTTTCTTGGAGTTCTATATAGGATTTATTTTAGCAAAGTTCCCTCCCTCTGGGACCTCAACATTCATTCATGAGGTATTGTGGAACTCAAGAGAATGCAGGCGGAATATGCGGGGCAGTTTTGTGACAGCTTCATAACTCAGCCCGTCACGGCCAGGTGATGAGCGTAAATAATTGCTGCCATGATCTCCTCAAATAAAAATGGCAGGTCTACGGCAGGAACAGCCACCATAGGTGGACTAAACTAGTGACTTGTGCTTTGCAGATAAGGTCCTGCCACTTTGCAAAGGAGCTTACTGTACTGTTCTCCAGCCTCTTTCAGTGACGCGCGCTTATGTAATAAAAGCGAAATAGAAGGGTAAAGTTGTTTTGGCTATCTGTTGATAGATCTGACGATGCGCCAGATCTTGCTCAGTTGTTTTCACATTGCTAGTGTCCCACAAAAGTCCATTTACCGCTTCAAGCGCCGCTTGGTGAGGTTATGCCGGATGCGTATGTGCTCGCCGACAAACTTTGAAATCTTCCTCATAATTTTTACGGAGAGATTTTTTAATTTATTTCATAATACCACTAAAAGCCCCCGCAGGGGTACTACATAGGGGGAACAGATACATGAAATAATGCGAGGTTTGCGCGTTACAGAAAAAAAAACGTTATACAACATTACGACATCTAGCAAACTACACAAATAAAACGGTATACAACTTACATCAGGCAAGTGAAAATTAGAAGAAAATACAAATTTCACTGAGCAAACAAATTAAGAGCAATAAATAGGTAAAATATAAAAGGAAAAGAAGTAAAACGAGGTCTTGCTCAGAAACTGCGTAAATTGTCAATTTCACAAATAAATAAGAGATATGAAAACACCTATACAATGTATGCAATGTACATGCAAATCGGTAAAAGAAATGATTACCACAAGTGCTATACACACTCAAAAACATGCAAAGAAACCTTAAATATTACATGATGGATAATTACGCTAACTTTTGCGTAAAAGTTCTTGCAAAGTTGCGACATCGGTGTGAGTAGCAATGTGTGATGGCAGGTTATTCCATGCAACTATTCAATGAAAGAGTTAGTATAGTGAGCTGAGCGACGAGTTATGCGTTTTATCTTTAAAATATGGTCTGTGTGTGGAAATATGACTGTCGGTGGTTCGCTGATCCGGTGAAGGTACGGATGACGATAAATTGTGTGCAGCAGCGAAAGGCGGGCAATTCTGCACCGACGAGATAAGTCGTCAAGCTGAGGGCGTGCTTTTAGTGGTGAAGTGCTTGTATAGTGTGAATGATCAGAAAAAATGAAACGGGCCGCGTGGTTTTGTAGCGATTCGATTTTTGGGGGATATAGGTTTGGCAAGGATCCCAGATAGCTGGTGCCTACTCGGTTTTTGGGCGTATTAATGTTATGTGTCCTAGTCTACGTAATTAAGCGGTTGCGTTTGAGGTTGCTTTTGAGGAGACCAGATGAGCGGTTAGCTGATGCCAACGTCAGGAGGATGTGATGATGCCTCGTTAGATCAGACTTTAAGTGACAAGCTTTGCTTAATTTTGTACAAGAAGTTTTTTTTTATCTTTCGGCCCACCTCCGCATGGCACAAACCCTTCCAAATTCTTCGTGGTTGGTAGGTACATTACAAAGCTTGATTGCAGAGCGGGTATTTTGTTGGAAGCAGTCTGCTATTGTCGATACTAGTTCTGCGTTCGTAGACCAGGCTGTAATCCCTTTGTCGTGTCCGTGTAAGCTTATCACTGTACGGTTTTCAGTTCCATTTTTCTGCTCGACGTCCGAAGGTGAATATCGGATATAAAGATGAAGTAGTGATCTCTGCCTCGAGAGTCGAAGTCAATGCACCAGCCGTACATGGGAACAACCTGCCTTGATACGAGTGGGACGTCAATGTAGCTGACAGTCTTCGGGTTTTTCGGGAATGTTGTACTGTGTCTGTCGATATCTGTGTCTGTCGTAGTCTTACTTGTCGGTCGTCGGTTGCTTGTGTCACGTAGGATTCTTTCGGAAATAATCAGTAAAGAACGGAATGAATATGTGTGACCAAGTTCATGGACCGTTGTTACATTACATTACACGTTAGATGTTGCCGTCCCTTCTCGATGCACGACTGTCCTCGTGTCTAAAAAAGCACTCATCTGCCAGCGTTGTATTGCTAACCTCCAGAGAAAAGACTTCAGCCCCGGAACATCGACAAGAGTGAGTACCTCTCGTTGAACAATGACAAAAGGAGTAGCGCCGTTTCATGGCACATTAATTTTCGCGCACGCTATCTACGCACATTTTCCGCAACTTGCACCAAAACATGCGCCCACTCTATCGCCAACGTATTACGAACATGTTAATGAGCGCACACTTGAATCACTGCGCCAAAGCATAGGTTACAGCGACTACATCGACAGCACACGAATGGTCGAAGCTGAATGTTTTGTGATGGTCCACAGGAGTAAACGAGTTACTAGCCATAATACATATTTGCTACAAGCTTTTACAAAGTACAGAACAGTTACGTTCTAAGAGTTGTGTGCAGCAAGAACAAATCTATTGCAATTGAGCACACCTGCGAGCGATTAAATGAGACTAGTGACCACACCGATGAACTTCCCTGAGTCCGAAACGTGACAAGCCGCTGCTTCAAAATATTTGCCGAATAAAGAACAAAGAGAAAACGCACCGATCCTTATTCAGTTCCTAAGAGGAAAGTTTGGATAGCTTGGAATACAGTTTTATCCTCGCTGTCAGAACAAGCACCATATACGCTGCTCGCGTCATTTGGACACAGCTTAATGAGCTCCGAAATTGCTTTTACGTGCTTTTACCTGACGACACGAAGCTAAAGCACCGTGTCGTCCACTCAGCCAGCGTATGCGATATCTCTCGAAACAGAGGTTTCTTGAACCGCACCGGCCATCATGTACAGTCTGTTTCACACTTAGGGGACCACTCGATGCACTTTGCAAGGCGCTCCGAGTTTTCCCCTAAGTGTGAAACAGACTGTACATCCATTGTAAACACGAAGGCAACATAGGCAGCTGAGGCAAGCTATAGACGCGTCACCACGTGATCGAACATGGCCGCGCCCATGGGGTCGCCGCGAAAATGGTCACTAAACAAGGCGATCGTTTCATCGGGGGATTCGAACAACGCTCTGGTTACGTAAATTTCACGTCAGGAGATTGGAATAAAAACAGATTACAATTGCTTTACCTTATACACTCCCTTATGTCATTATCTTAGTATGCAGTCAGGGTTCCTTTTCTTCTAAGCAATTGTGAAAATAGAGAACGCCGCCAGCGCTCGCTCTGATCGGACGTATTTTCCGTAGCTCCCGATTTTCGCCCTGTTTGTTGGTGTTTTCCCTGCCACTGGAACGCTGTTCTTGTGGACCGCTTTGGCGGTCATAATCACTACTGGCGCCTATTTACAAAGCTCGTCGGCATCTACACCCTCCTGCTGCGGCGTCCAGCCTGAGTTCTAGTGCGGCCTTGCGCGTGCGAGTGCCCCCGCGGCACTCGCCGCCTTGGCACCGAGCATCGAAGCTGTCGTCCGCTGTGTCAAAGGTCCGGAACGTTACCGATGCAACTGCCATTCTTGCCAGGAGCGTCTCCATCTTGGGGACGAGTGAAAAGTGCGAAGAAAGTAACCTGAGGATGGATACCACCAGCACGGAGCACAGCAGCCCTGCAGTCACGGCGCACACTTCGGCCAAAAGGATGACGGAACCTAGTAGCCTTCCAGCGGATGGAAATGCAGCTACAGCGGCGCCAAAAAGACTTCGCTCATCGCAAGGCCTACCCCCTCCACCGACACATACGCCTCCGGTGTCACCAACGACCTCGTGGTACAAAGTGGTTATCAAGCCTCGTGCGAGTTACGACATGTCCACTCTGCCCAACCGTACCATTCAAGCGGCTCTGGATGCATGCCTCGAGAAGCCCAGATTTCAAGGTTTCGCCCTACACAAACCTACCAATACCGTCTCAGTATGGGTGCCTGCTATGGCACTAGTTTATAAGCTTCAAGAACTGCAACAGATCCAAGTCTCAGAAGAATGTGTCCTTCCAGTCCAGGCGTACCTCGCCAGTGGTACTGATTTAAGGCGCTATGTGGTTAATGGTGTTGACCATGACGAAGCACCTGAAAAGCTCCTGCAGGAACTATCATGTCCTACGCACAGGGTCGTCGCTGCTCGCTACCTAGGTAGCGGTCGTACGTGCCTAATCACGCTTCAGGGTCCTAATTCCCCACCTGAACGTATCCTGTACTACGGCTGCGTATTGCACCCGCGCTCATTCAAACCCTCCGTTGTGTACTGCTACTCCTGCTTTAAACAGGGACACATGAAGTCATCGTGCCCCTTTCCACCTAAGGACGACAACATGGAGCCTGACCCATCAGCATCCTTTCGTTGCGGCCTATGCCAAACAAATGATCATGACATCACTTCCCCGACATGCCCTACGAAGTTGAAAGCTACTAAGAAAGCTCGACAACGCCGCTCTCGGCAGCAACCAAGCACCTCTCAAGGTTCATCGATGAAACAAGTCCCTGTGTACAACCGTTACGCCGTTCTAGCATCGCTGGAAGAAGACGCTAGCCAGGTGACAACAGCAAGTACAGCGACAAGCGATGCGGCCAAACCTACATATAGCGCAGCCGTTAGGGCGTCCATTTCGCGACCACAACGGGAACGGGCGTCACAATCGATAGAAGAGACGCCGCCTCCCTTGGAGAATGAAGAATTCCAGATCGACGCTCGCCTCGCCACTCTCGAAATGGAAATCCAGCGTCTCAAGGAACGCCGTACACTGCTCCAGCTTCGTCATGACGGAGCGCGGGCATCACAATCGACGTCGATGCCCATTCCTGCTAACGTGGTTAACCCAGCATCTATGTCACAGTCTCTTTCACCCCAAGAACTCTTGCGCTTCGTTGCGCAGCAGCTCCAGCATCTCACCTCGGTTCTAGTGGCCAACCTCAGCCTGTGATGGCTGCTACGTCTTCAAGTGCGCCAGAAGGCATTTTACAGTGGAACTGCCGCGGCATCGCCGGGAAGGTCGGAGAGCTGCGCCAGCGTCTCAGATATGGGAAACTGCGTGTTTGGGCTCTACTGCTTCAGGAAACTAACGCCCTGCCACCCATTTCAGGATATGTGGCATACTCATCGCCTTCAATGCTGGACCGTAGGAGTGCTACGCCTGATGTCCCTCCAGGAAAGGCTGCCGTTTATGTACGATCCACCCTTTATCAGACCCGTGTTGATCTTTCACGGTGGTGCACTTTATGGCAAGAAGTCGTGGCCGTATTGGTTCGTCTCCAACGCACAGACGTTATCATCGTTTCATACTATGCACGCCCCTACAGTGGTCGTGCGACTCGGTTGTGCCTCGGCTGGTTGGCGCACCTACGACAGAAACATCCTGGTTGCCCCATTATGGTAGCAGGGGATTTTAACGCGCCCCATACCACATGGGGTTACGCCATTTCCAGTGCGCGTGGTACGTGTGTGCTGGACACATTTGACGACGCCCAATTTACGCTGCTTAACAATGTGTCAGTGCCTACTCGTCGGCGGGACCACCCTCGCGCGCCGCCACACTCACCGGACCTGTCTTGGTGGCTAGGAAGGACGACCGTCTCGTGGTCATGTGAACCCGACTGCTGGGGAAGTGACCATCATCCGATTCACCTTGGTTTACCTTCGGGCGGAACAGGCCGCCTTCGCCGGCTGTGCCGCGTGGTGGACTGGGATAGATATAGGGCGGTATCGGAAAGCACTGTATCCAGCTTCATGCAGGACCCGTCCCATTGTCTTAGTGCGGCACTAGTTCAAGCAACCCGTACTTCGTGGGTGGATGAATCGCGAACCACTCCAGATTTGCAACTTCTGCGTCTCTGGGCGTCGCGCCGCCAAGCAGAACTTGCATCAGAACGTGACCCTTATCAAATTCCCTCCGGTTGGAGGCCCAACGTCTTACTGCAGTAGCTCGGCGCCATGAACACCGCTTAGAACGTGGCCGCTGGATAGACTGGTGCTCTTCCCTCGGCCCTTCGTCGTCCAATGCCTCTATTTGGCGCACCTTCCGTGTAATGGAACGCGGCCGGCGGCCTCCAGAACCTGCAGCCTGCGCGCTGTTAGCATCTGGCCAGACACCAGCAGTATTCGCCGAAACGGTCGCCCACACCTTTTTTCCTGCTTTGGACACAGCACCGCCTCCTTTCGTTGTTCAAAACAGCCTTCCCACGGACGCAGGCACGCCCCCTACGCTCGCCGACATCGAGGGTATACAAGCTGACTTCACTATGGCGGAATTTTTAGCGGCAATAGACCTTTCGAAGCCAGGCAAGGCAACAGGGCCGGATAGCATACCATATGAACTGTATAAAAACACGGAAGGCAAGGTTCTCGATGTGCTGTTGGGTGCCATAAACGAAGCTTGGGCTACAGGAGCCATTCCTGATTCTTGGCGTCATGCAGAAATGGTCCCTATTCCCAAACCCGGAAAGCCCCCGGACAATATCGCGTATATGCGCCCAATAGCGCTAACCTCAACGTTAGGCAAGCTGATGGAGCGTATGCTTGCGACACGTATTACATGGTGGCTCGAGCGATACTCTTGGTACCATCCTGGCCAATTTGGGTTCCGTCCTCATCTGGGCACCGAGGATGGCCTTGAGTACCTTTCTTCTATGGTTCTCATCGGAGGTCGCTCCCGAAGAATTCGCACTATTTTGGCAATGGACATCCGCAAAGCGTATGACCATGTGAGTCACGAAGCAATTGTTCGAATTCTCCATTGGCTTCATTTCCCCAGCCGTGTCTGCTCATTCGTCCAAGCCTTTCTGCATGCTCGCACTTTCTCCATTCGCCTGGCTGGCCACGCAGCAGGTCATTTTGTCGCACATCGGGGTGTCCCACAGGGATCTGTGCTCGCACCAGTCCTTTTCAACATCTCCCTCCTTCCTCTAGCTTGGAAGCTAGCGACGATACGTAACGCACAATACGTAATGTATGCAGATGACATCACCGTTTGGTCAGTTCATCCTGAAATCTGCCGCCAAGAACAAGCGCTTCAAGAGGCCCTGAACGTAACACACAACTGGTGTGCTCAGATAGGGCTTGAAATTTCCAAGGACAAGACAACGTACATGTCAGTAGCGAACAAGTATGGGCGCCGTCTACTGGCACTCCGGCCTCTTCTGTTAAATCTGGATCAGCAGCCACTACACGAGGCTTCAACTCTCCGTGTACTCGGCCTTGAAATGGATGCCTCCGGATCTGCGGGACCATGGGTCAAGAAGGCAAAGCAACAAACCGCAGAAACGATACAGTTGATACGTCGGATTGCGAAGAAATCTGGCGGAGCGCGCACTGACATGGCCCGCCTTCTTGTCCGTTCCGTACTGCAACCACGACTCGTCTAGGGAGCCCAGTTTCAACACTTCACGAAAACAGAATGGGCTCGCCTTGAGGCCGTTAATCATGAAGCAATGCGTGCCATAACGGGACTGCCACGTCTAACTCCGCTGCCAACCTTAGAGGCCGAGTCCCAACTCAACACTCTTGACGAACTGGTGCACCAGCGTCGATGTGCGCGTGCCCTTAAGCCATCGAAGCTATGCTCGGCTGCTGCACTTGCCCGGTACATGGGACATGAAATAGACCACCCAGCTTCTACGACACCCGATGTAGCTCCTTGGAACAGGGTACAATTAAGTGACAATAAGCCTCTTGGTCGTCTGCATAGCCCGGTTCCTCGCCAGGCGAACGCTCAAGTTTCCCGACTTCGTCGCACCGATGATAATCAAGACGATTCGGCTCTCGTAGCATACACTGACGCCAGTGTTAATGGTACCACGATTCACACAGCTCTCGTGTGCCCATTGATACCAGAGGCAGGCCAGACGTGCTCGTATGTTGCCGATCCTGCACCGCCGGCTTATCTTACCGCGCTTGCCGCCATACGGGATGCCTTGGCCGCGTTGCTCCCCTTTGTTCAAGCTGCTCGATATTCTCAGCTCATCATTCGCACGGACTCGACTCAAGCCATCCACGACATACGCAGGGTATCTCGGTCCTCCCTTCTCTCGGATAGCATTCACCGTATTGCTGCCACTACGAATTTAGTGATACGCTTTCAGTGGGTGCCTCGAGCAGCCCTGCCGGGTCTACTTGAAGCAGATTTGGCAACCCACCCTGAGGACATAACGTACCCACTTCCGCATTTTCCTGAAGACGCTTGCGGACAACTGCTCCGGGAAAAAGAAAACCTCCGACGTACCACACGAGCTCTTATACCTCCGTGTGGGTCAGACCTCCCTGGTGGGTTAACCCGCCGAGAGGAGGTTACGTTACGGAGGCTGCGTGTCGGGGTCGCACTCACCCCGTCTGTGACCGCTCTCTGGGCACAACAGTACCACGGTCCCTATGATACATCGTGCCCATTTTGTGACACTACGATTCAAAATGTGACAGTGACACACCTATTATGGACGTGCTCAGGACTTCACCTAAGCCGTCTCCGCCACCTACGGGCTACAGGCCTTCGGCCTGGCCGCCCACCCGACCTTGAACGTTGGATTCATGGACCGTATTATCGTTCACTTCTGGATTTTTTACATGAATCAAGTCTGTTCGTGTATTTTTGATATGCTTTGTATTATGCCTAAGGCAAGCTTTCGAAATAAAAAAAATTGTGAAAATATTTGTTTGTTTCTCTTAATTCCTATTTATATATCTGT
Source organism: Dermacentor silvarum (assembly GCF_013339745.2). Taxonomy (NCBI): domain Eukaryota; kingdom Metazoa; phylum Arthropoda; class Arachnida; order Ixodida; family Ixodidae; genus Dermacentor; species Dermacentor silvarum. Next base: position 105,133,772 of record NC_051160.1, on the reverse strand, counting down.
TATATCGTCTCTTTATAGCCACGATTTCGAGATTGCGGTCTCTTTGGTAGGGAATCTCTCCATTTCGTAACAGCTGATAAGCCACAATTGGACTATTTGCCGTGCGTCATATTGATCGTAGTTGTTTTTTTTTTTTAGTTGCGATGGCGTTAGCGGTATTCCCTTACATATATCTGTGTAGCGACGATGAACGTCACACCCCAGTCGATACAATGCTGTTTTGCTTGTGTTGCTACCTCTGGAAGCAACAGTAGTAATTGCTCTCGAGGTAAAAGCTATGCGTCCCATGCTGACGTCACTTATATTGTGCGCCATAGCCTGTCCGGGAGAGTCAGCATCTGGCAGTGGAAGAGAGGGGGAGCACTGGGCATGTGAACTCCCCCCCCCCCTCTCCCGGTCCCGGCGTCTGGTCCCGACGGTGTTATTGAATGATATTTCATTTGGATGGTGTGCGTTTGATTTCAAGTCGACGGCCTCGCGGTCAGCGCACGGTTCTATCGAACACTCGATTAAGCGAACCCCATTGTTGCGCGCTAATGAGCGCAAAGACTGCATCCCTGCGCTCCTGATTATTCCCAGTAGAGGCAGCTAGGCCTCGCTGACGGGCCTGCAGATTTGAGCTCGAGGCGAAATAATCGACCAGCACGGGGGAGCCGACGCGAGTCGGACCAGCAAATTGTCCGGCTGCCCCTTTTGTCGCGTTCACTCAATCATTACAGAGTTCCTCTCAATGTGCTCGGCCGCAAATGACTTGCCGCGTTCGTTTTACCCTTTACTAACTGCCTATGGGTACCGGGATGCATTGCCTTGCAATGCATATTGCTTTTCTGCTTCTTTCGTTTCACTTTGTGGTGTATATGGTTCTCTGCTTAGGTGACACAGGCAGGCACGCTGGTATGCAAACATACAACATGGACACAGACCTTGAAATGTTCATTCGCTTGAGGCTCATGCACTTGGTAGAATGTGACACTGACACGTGCGCATAGGTACAGATACAAAGTATGTATAAGGGGTGACTGTGCTGTTTGTGGTGACCGTGATAACGAGGGAACTATCGAACATCTTTTTTTTTCGTTGCCCTGGTGACAGCGCACACGGCAGTGGCTCGCGACCGCGTTGGCCCGTCTCGACTACCGGCTACTTTCGGGGCCTCCCAACCTGGAATGCCGGTCTACACTGTCGTCAAATGAGAGGTCGGTGGAAGAGACCACACACTGTTCTACGTTCGAGTAGCCGTTTAGGACTACTTTGACCCCACCGGCCGTTTCCCAGCCCTCTATTATCTTCTGTCACGTTTGCTTTTTTATTGCGATAGCAATTATATGGATACTCCAAAGCGGATTTCTGCCGTCGGCGTCGTCGTCGCCGTCGCCGTGAGGTTCCGTATGACGTAAACGGCGATGAAATCGTCGCCGAGCTCCGGAAGGTCTATGTGTGAGTTAAATGGCGCGAGGGACGCGCGCTTTCACGGGGAGCGCACGCACATCAGAGAGCAAACGCGCGTTCTGCGCCGTTCTCCCTGACGGGCTGCAGAATTAAGCGTCTCTTTCCTCCTTTCCATATATAAAGAGCAAACGCGACTTCTATCGCGCGAAAGGCCATGAGGGGACGGGATGGAGGGAGGGGAGGCGACGTTTAGCTGCGGCACCAAATGCGTATTTATATAAAAACGTTGTGAGACGAGAAGGTGGGTAAGATTTCCGACGCTGCGCGACGAGTGTCCCGTTCTGATCTCGTCGCAAACCTCCGAGCCGGCCCCAGAGGCACAGGCAACAGTCACCAACGCCGCGCGCGTTCAGTGCGAACGCGGGAAAAACACCGACGGCGTCGACAACAGTTCTGCCCGTTGCTGGTGCTGCGGCATGTCCAAGTTTATACGGCTGATAAAACCACTATGCTTACTCCGTATAGCTCTCTACTAATTTGTTACCGCAATTGATGCTTCGCCTTTCGGGTGAAACTGCGACAATTATTTTTTCGCTATTCTTTCCGTCTTTCTTTCCTCCCCTTACTGTTACCCCCAATGTGGGTTAGCAAACCAACTTCCCAGCCGGTTATCCTCCCTGTGTTTCTCACCTTATTTTTCTGTCTATGTAGTTTTGATGTGAAACCACCAACTAAACTATACAAGGCACACGGAACACATGCATCGAAGACAGAGCGCAAGTTATGATTCTGCGCGAAACATTTCATGTAGGATTTTGACGCAGCCGTCATAAGTCAATCGGTCAAGTGTATACATGTATCACCAGAGTCAAAGGAATGAATAAAAAGTTGCTAGTGCACAAGATATGTATTCGTTTCTTGCTTACGTGGCAGTGCACCTGTGCATGTCACCTAGGCAGCGCAACTTACATAAACCAACGCCAACACTCACGTCGAAACTCATCCAAACTGCATTGCGTGTCAAATGACGCCCGTATTGCTTGCCTTGTAGCAAAGGAGGCGGCGTCGGTGTGTGTGTCATCACTCGAGACTTGTATATATGCATCATTCGATGCCTTTCTCTTGAAATGTTTGTGTTCTACCGGACCGCATTCATATTTTCACGTTATTCACAATAGCACAGCCCGCGTATGTCACCTTCCTACAGCACAGTAAAACTTAGAAACGTACTTTTTAAAAAGACAAGCCACTCCCACATTGAGAGGCTGACTTGTTTCCCTGCCTCAAGCAGCTGCGTTTACGATGAAAAAATATTTCCAGCCGTATTACGCGCGACCGTGAAGGATGACTGGTAGACGTGGGATTGGAAGATTTAGGGCCGCTGAGATATTTGTCTATAGCTTTGTGAGTAGCAATATAAAGGAGAGTGGGCTGCGAGTTTCGCGCATCGTGAAGTACAGATTGAGTGGATTAGAACGACTACGATTAAGACAGACACTGGTACTTTAATCCTCCATTGTTCCCTATATGGTTACCGGCGCAAATGTACACAGTTAGATATAACGAACACAAAACACTATACGCTCGTATCATGCACAGTTTCCCACTGGCTGTACAGACTTGGCAGTGTATCAGTACGTTTGGTATGTCGTCGAGAGCTGGGCAATTGGTGTACTGAAAAATCTCAATGGCACTGGTATACCAATGTTGAGGCTCTTAAGCAGGACGGGCCAGCGTCTGTCGAAAATGATCGTCATTCTTCAAGCCAAGATTTGAGAAGACTTGCTTCATCGAGCGCTATGATGATGTCACCAAGAGTCGGGCAGACATGTCATTATCAGAGAATGGCAGTGTTTGCCCCACGTATGTCTATGAATATCTTTACTGCGCCAGGGAACAAAGACAATCGTGGACGGAACAAAGTCAATCGAGGAGAGCCACGGCGTAGGGCTAAATGTAAGAGCAAAATGTATGCGTTGGTGTGGACGAGCGAAGGGGGGCCCAATTTTCTCTAAGCTTCTTGATCAAACCCTCAAACAAGGAGCGTACAAAAGTGAAGCGGGCAAACCACGTTCCTACAGGCGAACAGTTCGTTAGCAAAAGGTTTAGCATAAACGTTATCAAAAATGTTACCACTCAAGAATTAGCAATAAGGGCGATTTGGTCGTAAGATAGAGAAATCGAAGGAATTGACAATTCCATAATATTGCACGCCTGCGCAATTTAACTCACACTCTGATCATGGCGTTTCACAATGACCAAGGGATCAACAAAAATTATACAGCAGTTTGAATAATTATCTGCTAATGCGTAATCATTCTTTGGCACGGCTGTTACTTCGCTTTAGCTTACCTAAGTCGCTAGCTTATGCAAGTCTACTGAACGCTTCCCAGCATCGCTAATCCCAGCAACATTGAAGCGCTGCGCTTCACAGAGGCCTCAGAAGCTGAGTATCCACAATATTGTGTGCAAGATTCCGCATACGTAACAACACTGTTCTACCCGTCAACGCGTACATTGAGCAAACTGGCTAGCCTTCATGCATTTCTCGCTCTTTTTCCTTCCTCCAGGAAGTCATCAGTGCCGCTGCTGATGTCTTCTCAATAAAACGGGGAACGATGAGAAACACTTTTTTAATGCGATCGCCAGTGCAGATAAGCAATCTACGAAGGGCTGCACAGGATGCGCTAAAAAGGGCTAGGGCAGCTGTTTCGATTTATTGCGTCGATACAATGTTAATAAAAGATCAGTGGAAATTTGCCTAAAAGTAATTCGTTACTCTTGAGTGATTCCTTAATTACTTTCGAGGGACAATAATTAGCCACTGTAATGAAAAAAAGTTGAATTAGGTAATTTTAATTGTCATCGGTTACATTTTTTTTCTGTAGCGTGTACAAAGCTGCCCAGAAGGTGCGGTCTTTCTACTTGAAATCCGAGTTTAAAGGGCCCCTCATCAGGTCTGGTCCTTTTGAGCTGACAAGCGCAGTGCATACAGTGCGCGCAAACGATCGCGTCTGCTAAGTATTACACCGCTATTCACCGCGGAAACAGGTTAAATTTCAAACAAAACGCCGTTCCCCCATCTCCTCGCGGGCGCCGCGCTTCCAGACGGGTCGAGTCGACGTATATCGCACAAGTGCGCCTACGTAGATCGCAGTGCTGTGAGGTCGCTCGTAGTGACGCGTGACTTCGAGATTTATTCAAGGCAACATCCGGTATTTGTGTAATCTGTTGCTTCATTAGTTGAATTAAAGTTTAGAGAAATAATAAAGCATACAAACCGAATGACTGCGTGTTCTTGTTTTACTTGGCACCGCAGCAAGAGAGATGTACTTTCGTTTCGTCTGCTTGTTCCCACGTCGTGCTGTCAAGCACGCTGACATCGAAATCATGCCATTTTCGACCATGTTCCAGCGCGCTATCATGCTCTGTGATACGCTTGTGGCTGTCTCAGTGTTCGTGCAGCACTGACTTATACTGATACTCGGGTGTTCTCGTGCACAGTGCGCAAAATCGTGCGCTGGACCGATTCAAAACAAACGCAACAGCTCGCGCTCTTGACCGTCACCGGAAGTGCGCAGCGCAGCAAAAAAAACTCGAGAAAGAAAAAAAAAAAAGAGGCGCGGCCCGTGACGTATGCGTCACGCAATTCTCCAGCTTCGGCATGAGATAACGCGGGGAAGTAATTTGGCTTGCGGAGGCTAGACGCCGAGAGAGTGTCTCTCTTGGCATTGGCGCTCGCCTCTTGAAAGCATGGTTTCACGGCACTGGAAATATTTCTATCTCGGCTATTAATGAACCAATTTGAAAGCTTCTTGTGATATAACGCTCCCTAGAGGGCACATTACAACTTCCAGCGTATAACCAAAATTTGCTATGTGGCCTGGTGAGGGGCCCTTTAAGCGCCGCCCGCGGCTTCCAGCACCGCGCATACAAATCTTGGAGACGGTGGCGTGCTCGGACTTCCGTCATATTCGCTAACCCCAATCTGCACACGTAGACTGCTTGGTTGTTATTTAAAAGGTGCTGTTAAGGTAATTAAACAATTAGCAGCCATTTAACTTTTCCAAGATTGATTCAGTAATTTCTACTGCTCATTTATAGCCAATTTATCCCAAGGGAAATTCGTTGTGTTTGACCTTTAGGCCGAACCATCCTTCATATTTTTTTTTTCGGAGCTACAGCATGTTTCGGCTGCTGATGTGCAGCTGCTGCCAGCTATGCCGCCTTGCGTTAGCATGTTCCATGGTTGGTTTTTTTCTTGAGACCAACACAACTCCTACACAGCTGGCAACAGTGTTCGCTGACCAATTTCCCGAAAGTTGCGCAGCTAGCTGCTCAAGAACGATCGCGTGCTTGGTAGCACTCGCATGCTTAGTGAAATAAACTGAACCACTGAAACAATTTTGTCCACAAAGAGGGTAATCCATGCACGTGCATGGTGAATTATCTTGTGAAAGCCTCCGCACAAAGCGGGGAACAGGTCAGGTATCAAACTCACAAATATGGTTTTATTTGACACGAAGCATATCTATACGACCCAGTCAAGGTAAGAAAAAACTAGAAAGAACGTACGGGACAAGTGAAATTCAACGTGCTGGGGTGCAAAGGGAAGTGAAGACTAGAAAAGCCCTTCAGATTCTGTTTATATAAATCCTAATATGCCGTATACAACTAAACAATAAGACGGTCACTGTGAATAGAACAATGAAATATTCCATCTGCAAACTTTGCCGAAGTAACCGAAACTGATTCCTTTCAGACAGCCTTAGTGCACTGTTTAGAGCGTGAGTATTTTTTTTTTTTTTGTAAAAGTGTATGGGAGCGTTTCGTCGTCGCAGTCAAAATGTTGTTTGAGGTTTTATATGAGTTTATAACGAACAGCGCCATATGTTGTACAGTTTAACAATTTATACTATGTTCATAATGATTTCGTAATATATTTTCTACTTATATAATATTTTACATAGCATTTCTTTTTCGCAACCGGTGCTACACTTTGTATTGTTATTAACCAGCTGCACATTTTTCTCTGTCCTCCTACCGATATGAATATTCAGAAATATTGTGGAGCATTGCCTGATACTTTTGTTGGATTTAAAATTCCTCTACTCCTAAGTTGTGCCCCTCGAAGCACGCCAGTTATTAAAGAGCTTTTCTTCCGCTATTTTTCGCAATAAACGTGGTTTCAAAATTGCTGTGTGTTCTTTTTTTTTTCTTGCGCGTGAGCAAACAGCCCTTTTGTATCAATAAACATTGGTCTACTTGCACAAGCCCAACAACGTGCTCACATATGTGAATACAACGCACTTTTTAGTCACAGTGAATGCTCGCGACACCAAACTTTCTGGCAGTGGCCGGTTCATCCGGTCACTGCATTTGTCTGTATTTGTAACTAAAGTGGCCGGATTGTTTCTTGCAATGGTTATTGCCGGATGTTTTCGCCACACCTACACTTCATCGCATGACAGCCAAAGGCCGTTCGCCGCTTTCACCCTGCATCAAACATAATTCTCCACAAATTAAGCAGAGTGCGTACGAGAGAAAGGACTGTGTATACGAAAAAGTTGATAGCTTTGTCGCTTACAGAGTTGTCCGCAAACAAGGCCCGCCTTGATTGGGGAAGCCGCAGAGTGTCGTTATTGATGGCCGATTTATGGATGTGTAAATTGTTTAGTCTGGCAGACACACAGAGACAGACCGGAAACTTTATATTGTCCTAAAGGACTACTTTGTCGTATAACAACAAACTAGACAGACAAGAAACTTTATTTTGTCCTAAGGGACTACTTTGTCGTAGTCGCGGGCCGCACCTTCACCGGCGGCAGAAGACCGTGATCTTCAGCCATTTTGCAGGCCCTTTGGACAGCCCGAAGCTTGACTTGAAGGTCGTCGCTCTTGACGGCTTCAGTCTTCTTGCCTGTTGAAAGGCGAGTGGTGCAATGCTGAACATTGCCACAGCATGTGATTAAAGGTGGACCTTTCCTCGCCGCAGTCGGGGCAGCGGGGATCCACACCCGGAGCGTAGTGGCTCAGCCTAGATCGAGACGGAAATGAGCCCGTCTGCAGCAGTCTGCAGAGCTTCAGGTGAGAAGCCGGGAACTGCCTGCGTCCCAGCTGGTAGTGAGCCGGGATGTCGTGGAAAGTAAGCAGCGGGTCCGTGGTCTGATCGATCCCCTGCGAAACCGGGCCCCTCAGACCAGCGCGGTTGACGAGACCTCGCGCCTGGTCGTGGGCCAGCTCATTGGGGTCGATCGAGCCAGGACAGACGTTCCGGCCATGTGAGCCGACACCACCAGGAAGAAAGGGGCACCTTTCGAGCCTCCACATTCCCGAGGAACGTTCACCCACAACCCGACGAGGCCCGGCGCGCAGCCAGGGCCCGAGCACTCATCAAGGCTGCCCTGCAGAACCCAGAGCTCGCGTCCTTTGTCTACGCGGCGCAGTATCCCAGATCAAATTCGTACGCGGCCACGGTGGTTGACCCCCAGGGCAAAATCCTGAAGGCAGCGCCCATCCAACACTCGACGGCGTCCTTCGCAGAGCAACTCGCAGTGGCGCTGGCTCTGTGCGATCCCGAACGCACCCAGATCTTCACGGACTCCAGGTCGGCGGCGATGGCCTTTCTGGCCGGCTCGGTCTCGGCCGAGGCTGCGGCGGTGCTTAGGACCCGCAAGCCAGGTACGGTCCGTCACGTCATGACTTGTTTAAGTCTGACAAAATAAACTAAACACGACAGTTAAGTGACCTCTATTTAGTACCGGCAAGGCTGTATTGCAGGCTGTCTTACCAGAACTGTTTGCGAGCCGCTTGTATCCAGATTGATAACAGCGGCGTGGCAAAAGAAAAAAACGAAAAGGAGAAAAAAAAACATCCGGTTGCACCATATCAAGCGCAGACCGCTGCTAACGGTGACACTCGTAACCTGAGCTGTCTGTATTTGTAAGTTAAGTGGGTTGGTTCTCCCAATGGTTATTGCAGATGTTTTCGCCACATCTCTACCGACTCGCCGACTGCTATATAACACGCACTTCCCTTCGACGTACTCACATTCAGTACGGTCACAAGCAAGGCCGACACAAAGTTTGATGCAAAACTGAACGCGTTATTCTACGCCGAATACAGGGTGAGCAGCCTGCACGTGAAGCGAGACCGCAAAGCGAATGCAATGATAGGTACGTTTTTAAACATTCTTTCACAGTCATTGAGGTATTCTACGAAAACAAATATCATACGAAGGATCGGGTAAGTCCCAGTTCTTATTATTGAAACGTACGTTATTTTCTTACTCACATGGCGATAATGTGTGGTGCATGTTAACAAGTGCCAGCCTATTAAAAAAGAGTTCGAATGCTTAATGCTCGCTTTTCTAAGCCGAAAGTGTCAAAAATAAAAAAGATGTCAAAGGGGCATACGATAACGTATCTCACGAGGTATCTCGATGCTCTTGAGATGGCTGGCCTAGGGGGTCGAGTTTTCCAATGGATTTGTGATTACCTGTTTATGAGATCGTTCTTTGTGTGTACTGGCGATGGTCAAACCGTATGACACTACACCTACCGAGGTGTTCCTCAAGGCGAAGTGCGCACTGCTAAGCCCCACCCTATTCAGCCTCACACTCATTGGTCTCGTTGAACATCTGCCAGCAGCGATCAAGATATCAATGCTCACAGACGAGATATGTATATAGACTTCACGTGTAACACGTTCCTTAGATACATGCAAAGCTTCAAAAAGCTGCTGCTCTGACAACTGCATACCTCCGCAACTAGGGTCTTGAAATCTCGTAAGACAAATGTGCACTGGTGGCCTTCACTAGCAAACCAATGACACGCTAGGCCATCTCTATATATCGACAGACAATTTGTTTAGAGAAGACTCACAGATTTCTTGGCATAATCATTGATAGAGATTTCTCATGGCACTCGCACGTGACCTACTGGAAACAGCGCCTAACAGCAATCTCCCAACTTTTCAAGTTTGTGAGCTGAAAGGCTTGGGGAATGTCAGCGCATGCAATGTTGGAATTGTTCGGGGCTCTTTTTCTGGGCTTTTCGAGATACAGTTTGCCCGGACTGACCAACACTTGCAAGACCTATCTTCATGCTCTACCGGCTATTCAAGCTCGGACTCTCCGGGTTTGTCTGGGTTTACCTAAAGGCACATCAACAGTGGCGGCTATTGCAATCGCCCGGGACCAACCAATACAAACACACATTGCGGTGGAAGGGTTCAGAGTGCACATTGGGTGTTTTGCTCGAGCCCGTTCCCATCATCTTGCAGCACTACCGGCAGAAATGCCGCTGGCATCTTTCTGTGTTAAGGTTTGGGATTATGAGAACCGCCTTCCATCAGGCTTCACCCCAGCAGCTAAGTCATCGATTCCTGCATGGTGTTTGGCTTGGTCTGCCGTGCACCTCACCGTACCAGGAATCGGAAAAAAATCTGAGCTGTCTTCACCTGTTCTTAAACAACTAACTCTGCTCCTTTTGCCAGAGAGGTACGCTGACCACGTACATATTTATACTGATGAGTCGGCAACTCCCAAGTGTTCCTCTGGAGCCGTAGTCTTCCCTGCGAAAGTCACCACCATCAGTTTCAAGACGTGCCACCAAACGACATCGACGGCTGCAGAACTTGCCGCTCTTCGTGGTGCACTTTGTCTCTTCAGCGAATAACAACCTCGAAGATGGTCAATATTCAGTGACTCGAAGGCAGCACTACAGTCTTTGCTATCAGCCCTGCGGTTTGTACCACACGCACAACTGGTATTTGAGATAAGAGAAATTATCCATACCTTGACAGAGAAAGGACACCACGTGACATTTCAGTGGCTTCCAAGTCACTGCGGCGTCATAGGAAACGAACACGCCGATAAGGCTGCTCGGTCGGCCCTTCAAGGCGATGAACTGGAGTCGATTCCGCTTTCAAGGACAGATGCCGCTAGAAAACTTTGAATGCTCAGCCGTGATATCACGTTCTTCATGTGGAACACAGGACGTTTTCACAGCAACCGGCTGCACCACCTATACTCTTCGCTACGCCTTCGCATTCCAGCTGGACTCTGCCATCGCGAAGCTGCCCTGCTTTCTCGAATATGTCTAGGAGTGGCCTTTACTGAGTGTTTTGCATCTCGAATCGGATGAGCCGAAGATGCCTCGTGTGATGACTGTGGTAACGAGGAGACTTCAACACGTTCTCTGCGACTGTCCTCGCTACAATTTACAGAGACGATCGCTCGCGATCGCGATGGCGCGGTTTGACCAAAAACCTCTAATACGATCTTTTAGAATTCCTACACACAAGCCATCGCAGCGGATGGCGACGAGGCACTGTTGCAGTATTTAAAGGGGAACAAACATGGACAAGCGGCTGTAGTCTGAACAGACGTTTATAGTACTGCAAGTGCTACTGTGTTGTGCGGTGACAGTGACCGACTGTGATTGTGTATCTGTGCTTCTTTCTTTCTCAATCTCTACTTTCCTGAACCGATGTTTGTAGTGCTGCAAGTGATACAGTGCTGTGCGGTGGTGACAGTGACCGACTGTGATTGTGTATGTGTGCTCTTCTTTTCTTTCTCAATATCTACTTCCCTGTAACATTACCTCCCCGTTCCTTCTCTCCCCAGCGTAGGGTAGCATACCGGATCTTCCCATCTGGTTAACTTCCCTGTCTTTCCCTTTTCTTCTGTTTCTCTCTCTCTTTTAGAAGCTGAGCTTGAGAAACTGCAAAACATTCGTCTAGTGCATCTTATCAGTCTACATTACATGGGTCGAGTAATTACAATGCACAGTGTTGAACAGCAATTGTATTAAAAACGAAATTACTTTCTCCAGAGTGAATGCAGAAGAAAAGACAAAGTCAATGTTGCGAATGCAACACTAGCCGACGAGTCCTAGAGCTCGACACATATGCTGTTATCAATAATTCGGCAGATACACTTAAGGCTGCTTACGCGTGTGAATGCGAAAGCTTTCTGCCGCTTGTATACTTCGCAAAGTCGTGAATGCGCTCATTGCACGCGTGAAGGCGCTCATGAACGCACTCACTAGGCACACCTTTAGTCAGCCAGAACCGTGGAGCCACCGTTGGGTCGGTGAAGTGTGCTCGTCTCGCACCCAGGAGGCCCGGGTTCTATTCCCTGGCAAGCCGAAATGTACAAAATTTTCTTATCGAAGCATTATTTACTTTGGTTACAGCAACCTACCTGAGAAATTTGACAACAATTCGAGCATTCTTTCACGTGTTGTTGCTCTTTGCGCCATCGCCTATTTTTCGTACCACCTTTCGGTACCAATTTTGTGTAATTGACCATATAATGCCTTCGAATTAATTAAAAATTTGCAATATTAGTAAGCTCCTAGTCCCATTGCAAAAAGTTAAGTGCTTGCATTGCGTCTATCCCGTATGTAACAAAAGCGAAGCATTCGACGCGGTAGCAATGGTTAGCGTCGTGCTCGAACTCAATCCACGGTGTTCTAACAAAAATCGGAGGGGACCTGGCGCGACGCAGCACGCGAAAGGACTGCAGACGCGAAACACGAAGAATGCCTAAGCGGATCACAGGCGTGTCACTACGCTTACGCGATTAGAAACGCCGGTAACAGCGTTACAGACTTGGCACCTCATTTTTGCACGAATTGAGAACGACGGGTAACCGCCGGAGATTGTGCGCACGGTGAAAGTATTCGATAAGTTTGGCTTCACGTTAGCTGCCCCATCCGGTCATCCAACCCCGCCCCGAAAGCAAACAAAGGCTAAAAGTAAATTCTGTGAGTTTTACATGTGAAAACAACAATTAGATTAGGGTGTGCGCTGTAGTCTACCAACATATTTTACCAGCAGCACTTGGGTTCTTTAACGTACACCTAAATCTAAGTACACAAGCATTTTTGCATTTCACCGATATCGAAATGAATCACACCCACGACCTCGAGCTCAACAGTGCAATGCCACAGCCATTGGTTTATACCGGTTCTAGCGCTGCGGCTGCCGTCGGGCAAGTGCATGCGCAATCGTGTGGTCATGCACACGGCTGCTCAGCAGAAACGCTAATGTGTTTGCGTACAGAGCTCGCGCCAGCAGCAAAAGCCAGAGTGCATCCTAGGCTTCGTCAGAGCCGATTGTGAGGAGTGGGATGGTGCGCCATCTTGGATTCGTCGTTTTTGCAGCCGGACCCACTGCTAGTCTCTAGAGTCCTTCTAAAGCTGCGCACCCGGCCCGCGCATGCGCCCTCGATACATCGAGAGCACAACAGCGCCGCGACAGTTCGTACAAGCCTAGAGTATCTGTATAACTGCTTTCGCAATGGGATCAGTATTGTAGTGAATATATATAGGTCCCTACAAGCAATGAAAATGAGCGCAAACCTTCCACAGAACACACTGCAAATGACTGCTTCGGCACGGTGATGGAGTTTAGAAAAATCACAGACATGCTCAGTAGTGTGCGTAAAATGGTTCCTAATTTCAGTTAATAACAATGCGGAGAAGATGGTACCCCAAGCCTTCTGCGCTATAACGCACAAAAATCCCATTGTGATTTTATTCCTATACCCTGACGTCATGTTTATGCAGCCACCGAAGTGAGCACGGGCCGTGACCGACAGCGTTGTTCGAGGAGCCCTCGTTTATAGGTACCTATATAGGTACCTATTGTGTACCTGTCCGCGCTACGACGTACAACGCCTCTCTCTTAGGATCACTTTAAACCGACTGGACTCGAGACCGTTCTCTGAGTCAAAGATACTCGGACCGTGGCTACACCCGTCACTGGCACAAAAAGCGATGCGTGCATTAGTGTAGTATTTGAAATGCGCCGGTTTAAGAGACCGCTTATAGTGCCCCTGTACATCGTCCCACTTGTACTCAGTAGTCATTCTCTTCCTATTTTACTCTTTCTATTCCCCCTTTCCCTCACCCCTAGTGCAGGGTAGCAAACAGGACGCTCTTCTGGTTGACCTCCCTGCCTTTCCTCTCCTTGCTCTCTCTCTCTCACTTTTGCTTGCAGCCAAATGAATAGCTTTGCCTATCTTCACAGCTTTTTTTTATCTAGTTGGATGGCAAGAGACGAAGAGCAGGCAAAAGTGGACAGGGATTCCGTGGTACCGAGCTAGCTAACGCCTCTAACGCTAACGATATGCACATCGATCCATGATGTCATGTTACCTTTCCCGACTGCGACAGAATCTAATGGAGATGCTTCCGAGTAAGCCGCGGGAATTTTGATATCTCCGCTTTTGTCACGCGGGGCTTGAAAGTGAAACTTTCGGTCCAAGAAGCATGACGTCATAAAGCAAAGTTCACAGGCCTGCTATCTAGGAGGCGCTGAGCTAGCACAGTAAAAGTAGATAACCGTGGGTGAGGGGAGTGGCATCGCCGTCTCTGATTGGTTCACTTCCCCTTGCTTAGCTTGCAGTGGCTGGTACAAAACATTACGGCAGCGTTGACGGCGACTTCAAAATGCCGCTAAAACGGTTACTGAGCGAAAAAAAAATAGAAGTTGCTGAGCGATCTCATATACGTGCCGAAAGAGCTCGACACTTTTTACTGCCACGCCAAAGATGTTTTTATACGTAAAGAAATCAATCTAGCGGTCAGTTCCGTGTAGCCACCGCCAGAGAGATCGGCAAGCAGCCATTTATTGTTTTTGGGACGGGGAATCCACCGGGCAATAAAAAAATATTCAGATCGTTTCGGCACATTCAGACATAATCAGTGCGTACACGTCATTTTAAGAAAGTCAGTTCTCGCGGTTTTGTGACGTCACAGAACAGCTAAGCGCAGAGGGTTTGACCCGAAATACTTAGACCAAGCGCGGAGGAGTAACAGTGAAAGTGGAATAGAAACAGATGGGAATACCTTTACGTTATGGCGACCCTTGTTTCGCTTTAACAACAAGTTAAATAATTTTAAAAAATCGCCAGCCGTTCCCCTGTCGAAAAAATAGGGGTAAACGAAGCTGTGTGTACCTGACCTACTACTTTCCCGTAGTTACGAGGCGTGCACTACCGTTGTCGGATTCAATGAGGGCAAGACGACGCTGTTGCAGGCATTCCGCTTTGTATGCCCTAAACTCAGGGTCGGCGGCTCTTCACGGACATTTGGCCTCAACATCGCGCTCCCGTCACTCGGGGTCCGCGGCTCTTAGCTGAACTGTCGCCTGGGCTTCGGAAGCCCTCAGGCTGAATCGGCACGTCGACGACGAGCCCTTTCCGAGGGAGTTCACGGCATCGTTGCTCACACGCGGCCTGCTCCTCGGCGGAACGCACCACGCGCGGCCTTCCCATCCGGACGCCGAAATTGATCTGAGGCGAGGAAAGCCCGGCGGAGCGCGCGCCAACCCCTTTCCTTCCCTTTCCCTCCCCGCGACACACCAAACAAGCGGAGTTGAAATATGCCACCCCGATATGAGCCACACACGATTTCTTTCTTTGCTTCTCTCTTTCTTTCTTTCTTCGTTTCTTTTTTTTTTCTTTCCTTCCTTCTTACTTTCTTTATTTCTTGTCGCTGGCTTTATTTCTTGTCCCACGCAATTTTATTATTGTTAATCGTGACGTAACTGACGAGCATGTGATGTTATTGATTTCATTTTCATCTTATTTCCCATCTTACGGTACAGATGGAGGGGTTGTAGAAAAAAATTGTCGCAGTTTCACCCGAAAGGCGAAGCATCAATTGCGATAGCAAATTAGTAGAGAGCTATACGGAGTAAGGATAGTAGTTTTATCAGCTGTATAAACTTGGACATGCAGCAGCACCAGCAAGGCGCAGAACTGTTGTCGACGCCGTGGGCGTTTTATCCGCGTTCGCACCGAACGCGCGAGGTGTTGGTGACTGTTCCCAGGGCCTCCGGGGGAGGTTTTCGATGAGATCAGAATGGGACACTCGTCGAGCAGCGTCGGAAACCTTACCTACCTTCTCGCCTCGCAACGTTTTATATAAATACGCATTTGGTGCCGCAGCTAAACGTCGCCTCCCCTCCCTCCCTCCCGTCCCCCCACGGCATTTCGCGCCATGGAAGAAGTCGCGTTTGCTCTCTATATATGGTGATTGTAACGGAGGAAAGAGACGCAGCCCTTCAGGGAGCCCGGCGCAGAACCCGCGTTTGCCCTCCGACGTGCGTTCGCTCCCCGTTATAAGGCGCGCGTCCCTCACGCCCTTTCACTCGCACATACAGCGTCCGGAGCGTGTCGACGATTTCATCGCCGTTGACGTCATACGCAACCTCACGGCGACGGCGACGATGACGCCAACGGCAGAAATTAGCTTTGGAGGGTTCATATAATTGCTATCGCACTAAAAGTTGCCGATAAGGCAGCTTGACGGGTTCTCAACCCCCTACATTTGAGCAGCAACCGTTTACAGCAAGCGAAAAAAGTAGCAACGAAGAAATAATGCATGTACAAGTATTTCGTTGGATTAGTGCAGGCATAATAATGATACAAAGTATAATTGATTGATTGAATAACGTTTATTGTTTCAGTCCTGCAGAGCACGTATTAGCACGTCGCGGGCCGCTCCCACGTCGTGACCGACAGGCCTAGCCTGCCGGCCGCATCGTGGGCCTGCTGGACTGCCCAACGTTGCTCAGCCAGGAGTGGGCTGCGGAGAGCCGCCTCCCACCTAGCTGAGCTGAGGTCAGGGCTTGCTATGAAGATACATCCCCAGAGCATGTGCGAAAGTGTTGATCTATTCCCGCAAGCAGGGTACGCATCATCAGTGTGAATCTCCGGATATATCGCATGTAACGTGAACAGATTGGGATAGGTCTCTGTCTGCAAAAGTCTGAATGTGAGTGCCTGAGGTCTGGTGAGCTTGGGGTGAGGAGGAGGGTATTGTCGCCGCGAAAGATAGAAGTGTTTAATAAGTTCATTATAAGTGGGGGGCGCGTCCCTACCATCCGTAACTCTCTCCTCGGCCGTTAAAGCGCCAGCGTGGTCAGTCAGTGCGCGCGCGGCAACGTGGGCCGTCTCATTGAGGTTCGTGGGGACACCCACCATGTGCCCAACGTGGGCTGGGAACCAAGTAAGCAAGTGATGCTTGATTCTATCCGGACCTGCCTTACGAAGCAGCCCAAAGGCCTGTTCTGAGATCACTCCACATTGAAATGCCCTAATGGCCAACCGTGAGTCACTGTAGATGACGTCGCTGCTGTCATCAAGCATCGCCAAGGAAATGGCCACCTGCTCGGCTATCGCCGGATCTCCGGTTCGTACAGATGCACAGTTCGTGAGCCGCTGTTTGGAATCCACCACTACCGCAGAAAAGGAGCACCCCTTCCAATATGCAGCCGCGTCAACAAAGCAGGCTCTACGCCGCTCTGCCTGGATCTGTTTGAGTATGGTGGAAGGTCTTGCTTTCATTCTATCCTTGTTATATTCCGGATGTGCATTTCTTGGTATCGGCGATACGGAGATCAAATCTCGTATGTCCCGTGGTAACTGGCATTTTCTTGGTGCCTCTGCAGATGGTGGGTAGCCGAGCTCTTGTAATATCCTCCTACCGGCGGCGGGCGTGGAGAGTCTGGCAAGTTGCGCTCTTTCCTGAGCCTCTGAAATCTCCTCTAGAGTGTTGTGGACGCCTAGCTGGATGAGACGATTGGTGTTGGTGAAGATCGGTAGACCCAGGGCTCGCTTTGTGATCTTCCTGAGCAACGTGTTTAGTTCCTCTCTGCTCTTTGCCATCGGTGCATAGCCGCCACGTAGGCAAAGTGGCAAAGCACAAAGGCGTTAATCAACCGTAACAGATTGTTTCCTTAAAGGCCATGATGGCGGTTAGCCACCCTTCGGATGAGACGTACTGCGTTCTCCGTCTTGGTCGTGAGCTTGCTTATCGTTTGCGCGTTAGAGCCAGTAGATTCCACTACCATGCCGAGTATTCTTATTGCGTCGACCCTAGGAATCTTGTCTCCCTTGCCCGTGCGAAGAGAAATGGTGCTGTCAGGCAGTGGTGTCCAGCCCATGGGTTTACGACCTCTTCTTATGGGGCGATAGAGTAAAAGCTCCGACTTCTTAGCCGAACAGTTCAATCCCGTGGGTCGAAGATAGTTCTTCGTGACTTCGATGGCCTCCTGTAACGCACTCTCAACCTGTCCGTCACTTCCTCCAACACACCAAATGGTAATGTCATCCGCATAGATGGTATGCCTGATGCCCTCGACTCGTGAGAGTGTCCTGGAAAGGCCGACCATGGTCAGGTTAAACAAAGTCGGCGAGATCACCGAGCCCTGTGGAGTGCCCCTTGTTCCAAGCTCCACCTCTTCCGCCATCATGTCTCCTGCTCGGAGAGTCGCCCTTCTTCGGTGCAAAAATTACCGGACGTAATCATGGAATCTTACTCCCAGACCAAGTTCGGATATACATTGCAGTATAAATGGATGGGATACCTTATCGAAAGCCTTCTCCAAATCTAATTCAAGGATGGCCCGAGTGTCCCGCGTGTCATTGTCGATTATCTGACACTTGATGAGCTTCATGGCGTCCTGTGTGGACAGACCTGCCCTGAAGCCAATCATCGTGTGGGGGTAGTGTTCCTCGTGTTCGATGAACCAAGGGAGCCTGTTGAGTATGACATGCTCCGCGACCTTGTCAACGCAGGATGTGAGCGATATTGGTCGTAAGTTGTCCAGGCTTGATGATTTGCCAGGTTTGGGGATGAGTACTGTAGGCGCCTGCTTCCATGCTTCCGGAACCTTGCCTTCCTTCCATGCCTCGTTGATGACTTCTGTCAGGTATTCTATCGAGTGATCGTCCAGGTTTCGGAGAGTCCTGTTTGTGATGCCGTCGGGACCAGGGGCAGACTTGCTATTAAGCTCATGTAGCGCCCTCCTAACCTCTTCCGTGCTGATGTCTGCATCCAGGTCGGAGTTGGGTGGCCCAAGGTAGTCTGCGTAGGCGACCAATGTCTCTTGCCGGGGACCAACGGGGAGGTACTTCTCCATCAGGCTGTTCAGGACTTCCTCAGTGGTCTTGACTCGTGTGGCTGTATCCAGAAGCTTTGCCATCACATGCTGCTGGTTGGACCTTGTGTTGGTGTCGTCCAGATACAAAGTAGAAGACAAAATAAAAAAAATGTCGACGCCGTCGCCGTTTTGCCCGCGTTCGCACAAAATGCGTGCGGCGTTGCCGACTGTTGCAGGAGCCTCTGATATAAATAGGCACTTGGTGCCACAGCTAAACGTCACCTCCCTTCCCTCCCCCTACCCCCCCCCCCCCCACCGCCTTTCGCGCGTCGGAAGAAGGCGCGTTTGCTCTACATATATGGTGATTGTAAAGGAGGAAAGAGACTCCTACTTGTGCAGCCCTTAAGGAAGCACGGCGCAGAACGCGCGTTTGTTCTCCGCCGTGGGTTCACTACCCGTGAAAGAGCGCGTCCCTCGCGCCCTTTCACTCGCACATACAGCGTTCGGCGGCGCGCGGCGGTTGGCGCTGAGCCGTGCTCCCTCAAGGGCTGCAGAAGATAGCGCCAACCTTTCCCTTTCCCTCAAGAACCACTTATCATCATCCAAGGCCTTCCATCTCGGCCTGATACGTGCCGCCTATGCCTGCCGGTTTTGCTTCGCCCAGCCATGGCGACTCCACTCTATCCCTTCTTTCGCTCCCACTTACCCCTCCCCGTTGGCGCTGAGCCGTGCTCCCTCAAGGGCTGAAGAAGATAGCGCCAACCTTTCCCTTTCCCTCAAGAACCACTTATCATCATCATCATCATCATCGACGATTTCATCTCCATTGACGTCATACCGAACCTCACGGCAACGGCGACGGCGACGCCGACGGCAGAAATCTGCTTCGGAGTGTCCATATAATTGCTATCGCAATAAAAGGTGCGCCAGGACAGCTTGCCCAGTATACAAACCTAATGTTCAGCAGGGGGGCAGTACTGGAACTTGTACATTGTTAAAGCACAAATAATTACATGGAAGTGTTTAGTGAAGGCGCTCTTTTCCAAGATTAAGTCGCGGTATCGGCATTATCCATTCCTCGCCCTGCCTTGTTGGATAGCCTAATACCTTCTTTCTTAGTTGTGCTAACTTCCTGTGGTTGGTCATATTATTTCTAATTTCCGATTTAAACATGACACTAAGGCGATATCTTTAAAGGTTAAGCACTTTAATCCCTCAAGAGTGACTAAATAAAGCAGAGCTCGGATGTCTGTATGACGAATTATACACATGTCGGAGATGCCTTTTTTGGATTAAGTGAATGCGCTCAAGGTTAGTAAACGTTGTGGTACCCCAAAATACCTGGCAATAATTTAAATATGCACTGAAGATCGAGTTGTAAATCAGCTTCGTAGTTTGTACAGGAAGGGTATATTTTAAATGACCTATGGCACCAGTGATTTGAGCTATATTTTGTTATTACGTAATTAGCGTGACGATTCCATGTGATATTCGAAGAAAATATTAGCCCTAGGCATTTGTACTGCTCCAATATTTCTACAGGACGTGCATTTAAAATAATATCTTCCTGTGGTGGGATCAGTGAATTTTCCACCTTAATATGACAGCCTTAGTCTTACCCTCGTTGATCTTCATTGAATTATCGACTGACCAATCCCCAAGAGCATTCATTGTGACGTTACATCGGTCAATAAGTTCGCAAATGTTATTACCGGCATAAAATACACTTGTATAATCCACATAGATGACAAACCTTGCATTATGGCTAATACTTATAATATCGTTTATATAAATGGTAAAGAGTAAAGGTCCTAGTGTTCTTCCTTGAGGGATACCGCATGTGAGAGGTTTCGGTCCAGACTGTATAGCATTAATTAATACCACTTGTTGCCTAAATGACAGATGGGAGTTTAATAATCAAAGTGCTTTTCCTCGGAAACCATGGGACTGCAATTTATATTAGAATATTTTATGATCCAGGAGGTCAAAAGCCCTTGAAGAATCCACAAACACACCAAGGGCTATGCTGAACATTAGGTTTGTAGACTGGGCAAGCTGTCCTGGCGCACCTTTTTTCTACAACCCCTCCATCTGTACCGTAAGATGGTAAATAAGATGAAAATGAAATCAATAACATCACATGCTCGTCAGTTACGTCACGATTAACAATAATAATATTGAGTGGGACAAGAAATAAAGCCAGGGTGAAGGGCTATCTAGAAGTGATAGGAAGCTCATACAGATCACAGTTTCTTGGTCAGTTTATTCCTCAATTTCTTAAATACCGCAAGGTCCTCAGCTTTTCATGTGCCCAAAAATTTCCCGTATAATTTTTTTGTTTGTCTTTCTCTGAGGAGCTCTGGCGTTATCCAGGGCTTGCGGATCTTGCAACTTTTCGAGTGTGTCACGAGAGGAAAACAGTAAACATATATTTGTTTAAAGGTATCAATAAACATATTATAGGCTAAAATTGCACCGTCTAGTTCAGCCATCTTGCTCCAATCCATTTTCACGAGCTCGTCACCAAAGGATGTCAGTGATGTCTCTGTAATTGCTTGGCATGTGAATGGTGTAGATTTCATCCCCTATTCTACCAGGCTTCTCTATGCAAACAAACACGGGAAGATGATCACTAATGCAACAAGATAAAGCGCCCGATATAACATTCGTCTGCACAGCGTTAGTGATAATCATATCAAGCACAGAATGGCTTTCACGTGTGACTCTTTTTAGTTTATTAATCAGGTTAACAAAACCATTAGACATAATGATCGTATTAAAATCTCTAGCAGATGGACTGGGAGTGCTCATATCAATGTTAAAATCACCACAAGCTATCAACGTTTTCTGATTGTGACACTGAACAACGGAAGCCAGAAGCAGGTCTTAAAACTGCAGAAATGATGAAATATTACCGTCTGGAGGCCGGTAACCTACAGAAAAGACAGTTATTTCCGTTTAACCCGACAGTATTTCATAATCTCGGGTTATTACAGTCTACGATTCAAGTATTTGACCTTCTACATTGTTGCTAAGCAATGGTGCTACACCACCGCCACGGACATTTTGTCAATATACGTAACATGTGGTCTAGTCTTTCAATCTAAAAACATCGTAGTCAAATGTGCCCCACGTCTCCGTTAGCATTATCGCAGAAAATTTAGAGGAGAAACCGGCAAAAAATTCTTCTAAACACAATAGTTTGTTTTTCACTGACCTTGTTTTCAAGTGAATACATTTGTCGGAAGCCGTCGAAAACGTTGACACCACTTGGCTCACATCATTAGACAAATAATAGCGAGTTTCATCCATCGCGCTTTCTTTGAACACAATAGAATAAACTTAGCATCAGTTAGAGGTTATCAAGATCGTCGTTACTCCTGATAACAATGGCAACAGCGCCACTAGACTTCCCGGCGAAAATTTTTTTCATTTGCATACCATATGAAATCATAGCCTTTTTTCCTTGCTTTCTCTTTCGCAGCTCGAAAAAGTTCTCTGTGGTA
This sequence comes from Dermacentor silvarum, assembly GCF_013339745.2. Taxonomy (NCBI): domain Eukaryota; kingdom Metazoa; phylum Arthropoda; class Arachnida; order Ixodida; family Ixodidae; genus Dermacentor; species Dermacentor silvarum. Next base: position 105,111,975 of record NC_051160.1, on the reverse strand, counting down.
ACGAGTTAAATTTTCCTGAATACAACATTCAATTCAGTGTTCTTTATCGCATTCCTTTTATGCAGCCATGTGTCCCTTATCTGTTGTTTGGCAAGCCTGATAATTCCAGAGACTTTATCTTGCCTCGCTGGCAGGCGGTGTGCTGATACATCAGCCAGCCGAGAGGGACTCGAAGCGTGTGCAGAGAATAAGCTCTCGCCGGCAACCAGGGACACCATGTACTTCCAAATTAAGCCGCCGGCTGCGAAATTCTAGGTCATTTACCTGTTGCCGAAGCTCACGCTGTACTGCGGTGTAAACCGTGACCTGTTCTTCTAGCTCTGTCACCAGCGTTCTGAGACCATTTATTTCAATGTCCTGTCAGATTATTTTTTGTTCAAACTCGTCGAACTTTCTTGACAAAACTGGAGTGATTTTTCCATGACACAAATTTTTTCAACTAAGGCAGGCAGGATTTCGAGCTTTTGATTAATTTCCGCGAGAACGTCGGTTTCAGCTTCGCTGTGAACAGCGCATGCTCCAATGCTTCTGCATTTTGGGAATCTCCATGTCGTTTTAGAACTTTCTGCTTTTGTTTTAAATGATTTCTCAGCTACGCCAGCGCATTTACCAAAATGGTATTTGTAAGAGCACTCAGAGCATTGCACCGACCCTTCCTCCTAACGAAAGAGCAACTGACATAAAGCAAGTATGGGACATAGATGACACTTGCGAAATGTGAGCACAAAACAAGTCAAACTCTAACGTTAAGCAAGAACAAGCAGGACTGCAGGGAAACACTGTGGCAGTGGCAGCAGCAACATTGTAGGTTGATTCTTAATACGATGGTAAGAAACTATTTGATCACCAACCTGTAACAAGCAAATTTCTACGATTAGCAGGTGTTTCAATGAGCAGCCACCGCAGCAATATGACCGTCAGGGAGCAATACGCCGACTTATCACGTTTCCCGAAGTGTGATAGGTGCGCATGCGCTTGGCAAAGTTCGTAGAAACGGTCAAGCGAGATGGTCAGCGCATCAGAGCTTCCATCGTGGCAATCTTTGCAGGGCTTCACGCAGGTACGGAAGGAGGTAGGAAGGCACGTTCGATGGCTTCCATCAGCAGTTCATGGAAGCTGTAACAAGCAGAATTCCACGATTAGCAGGTGTTTCCACGAGCTACCACCGCTGTCAAATGCCATGACCTATCAGTCATGTTAGTCATACATTCGTACCCCCCATGCCAATTTTGGTATATACCAAGTGAACGAGACGCTAGTTTGCGACAGGTTGATGATAGGGTTTTAGCGTGACACCACCACCCCCACCACCACCACCGGCACTTGTGAAGCAATACAAGCTTCGCTTGAAAATCGGCAGCGTGCTACACTACTGTAACAAGTGAAGGCGAAAGCCTCCTGCAAGCTTGGTTATGCATTAAGTTATACGGTCAGGGAGGACTGACCTCTTGCAAGACGTAACGAGCCGCGGTGTGAAGTAAACGTATTCCGCTGTAGGTCGACCTCCTCAACGACACATGCGAGCCCCTAATGCACTAACTAACGCGGTTCTTTCTTTCGTTCTCTTTCGTTCTGTCTTTATTTATTTCTTTGCGCTTTCTTTCTTTGTTCTTTGTGTTTTCTACCGTTTGTTCTTTGTTTCTTTCGTTTCTTCATTGATGCTCAGCCATGGCATCTTTGCTTGTATCTTTGCCATTTCTGACGATGATAATTTTGCATCATCTTTCTTTCGGGTGGGAGCCATTGCGGATGATACTTTCTTTCGTTTACTCGCCTAAATTTATTTTTATCACTGCACTACTCGCCACTTTTCTCGTGTATTAGCCATTGCAACGAGGCACTTTAGGCTTTTGCCTTAAAAGTGATCGTGGGGATATACAGAACGCATAATATTTACTGCGTAAATGATGCCAAAATCAACGACCATTATCAATTAAAGTAAAGTAAGAGCAATACTAGTCTCACGCAACAATTCACACTGACACTTTAATTCGCAGGTACAGGAGAGACCACGACAATGTTCGTCGCTGCTTTCTTCACGGCTCTGATACTTTCCTGCTTGGCTTCTTCTTATGACAAATGTCCAGGTAAAATCTCTTTACTACAATATGCAATGTAAGTAGAACGACTGCAAGTTAGGCAAGTTGGTACTGAAGTTCCTGTATAAGTTTGAAAACATGTTATGCAGTGAAAACCTATTAGGCGCCGCTTACGCATCCTATTCTTCGGCGCTGGACTTCCGCTTTGAAGCCGTTTCCAACCACCGTGTTCTTTATAGCGTGGTCCAACGATGTTAACAACTAAGCGCACGGCTATAGGCCAACAGCGTGTTTTAGTGTCAATAGTTCTTCCTTGCTGTTGCCACTTTGTTGAAATAATTTTGATTTTCCGAGATCAACATCATATTTGATGACGTAGAAACGGCCATCTACGACTAAAGGTTTCGTAATTCACCGCTCCGTCTGAGCGAGTTGGGAAGAATATGACCGTCGACACTGGCTGTGAGAGGAAGGTGGATGACTTCGCGACTGATCAAAATGATAAGGAACTTTAATCGGAATGGATTTATTATAAATGAGACAAGAAAAACGCGTACACAAATTGAAGAACGCCACGGACACAGCATTATCCTTTCAAAGCGAGGCTATCTCGCTAGCGGTGACAAAAGGTCTATGGCGCTTCGAGTCGCTATTAGCTCGAAGGATAAATTAGCAAAAAAATTATTTTTGGCGCGGAATGTCCCAGCATCCACATTAAGCCAAAAATCAATGTACTACAGTCAGAAGACACCTAACAAGAGCAATGCGCTGCTAGGTTAGCTATTCTTTTGATGGAAATTGTATCTTCTTATACATGCAGTACACGTGACAAATGGTATTTCTGGCTTTCCTGAAAATCGCCGTGTTGGTGTTACTTAAGAAACTTCAACCTTCATATGTACTGCGCGGTTAATAATAACAATGAACTTGATATCAAAAGCATTGTTGCTTTCTACTGCGTCAGTTCCGAGGTACTGTATAGCGGCGGTTGTTCGCAGCTTCATCTCCTGCAAAGCATAAAATGTAGCTTTTTTATCATTTGTTCTTTTTTTTCAGAGCACCAGCTCATATCAGACGCTGCAATCAACTCTTACATCGCTGCAACTGCAAGGCATGCGCACTTCTGGGACGAATCTGTGTTCGAGCACTGGGGGTGGGGCCCATTCGCCGTTAATTTCACATCGCAGTACATAAGCACACGGAACATTTTCGAACCTTTTACGCGATATTGTAAAGGAGGAGACGTCATGGTTGATACAGAACTTGAGTTTGACTGGCTCATCCGTGCACGGTGTGCTGTTCTAGATCAAGAGGATTTCCTGGGAACTGTTGATGTGTATTTCCACCAAGCCGTAGCCAAGGTGCAGTTCCAGTTGAACTTGTACTCGGAATATGAAACGTTCACGCTGTACCCAGCAGGTGTGCGTTTGACGTGGCCGGGGACTGTCTCAGCCAGTGTCCACGGCATTGAGCCACAATATTACGCGGAAGCGCTTAATGTTTTATTGAACCCGCTGTTTAGAGTCTACGCAAATGACATAATTAGCTGGATTTCGCTACGTTCTGTTATCGCGGACCTTTTCTTGCGTGAAGCAAGTATAATGTCCCCATCTCACGTAGATTTGGAACGCATTGATCCAGAAAATGATTATTTTTCATAATCAACTTCACTTAGACAGCGCTCGTTCTGCGTCCTTCCTTTTTGCGCTGATGCAAGGAGTGAATCAATTTACGACGTCTAAATAAAAAACATTTCGGTAAAAGCATTGTTAGTTCTATTCTGCAACTGTGCCCCACTTATTTCTCATCGTGCGCAAGCAAACAATATCACGATGCGCGTATAGATCCTTTAGTGGAGTAGTTTGTTCTCGAGAAACGAGATGGCGCTTTCGGCGGCACGCCGCACATTGCCTCACGCGAAAGCGCATGAATGCGAAACCATTACAGCGTCTGCCCTGCTAATGTGCAATTAACTGTCGGAAATGAAACTGGGTGATAGCCAGAGCACTGCGCTCAATTCATGCTGCAAAATATTTAACGCCAGAGGGAAGAAGAGTGCAGTAGTGGGCTGCAAAAATTATGATTGGCATATTATGCAATGGAATGAGTGTGTGTGGCCAAGTTTACGGGACTGCCAGTGTTGACGGCCCTTCACGACGCACGGCTTTCCGCCAGGATAAATAAATTCACTGATCCGCCAGCGATGTATTACTAACCTCTAAAGAAAGGACTTCGATCAACCCTGGGACTTTGGCAAGTGTGCAGTACTTCTTGTTACTCGAAGGGTTTTGTCGACGTTATCGCTTAGTCTCGGCCACCTGTTCCCGCAGTGCAACGTCTGGGCGCCTCCGGTGTGGAGTTGCAGCGTGCACCGTAGACGGAGTAGCACATTGTTTCTACATCGGAACTAACGGAGTGGTCTTTGCGCGTAAGCAGGCCCGCCTTGCTTCATTGCGATCAGCGTTTTGCTGGGGCTACTCGGCCAGCGTTTTGAGGCAAAGTTGGTTCTTAAGACAAAATTGGAAAGTACTAAGCGTATCTCAGTACGTTTTATGCACTAAATATACCAGGCATGTTCCAGGCATATAATTTAAGGCCGCTTGAAGTAAGAAGAAGTAACTGTCGATTGAATTTTTTTTTTCGCATATCGCACGGAAAGGTAAAAACTGGGGTAGCTTGCACAAGTGGCGCAAGGCTAAAGACACAGCGGAGCTGATCAGTTCCTAGCTGGTCCTGGCTATACGAAGTGATGCTAAGTTCTACGAAGTAATGCCAAGTGATGCTAAGTTATACGAAGATATACAAAGTGTACAAGCATTTCCTCGTGTCCGTGGCATAGCGGAAAGCCTCGCGATGCACTTGCAGTCCGAGCACACGTAGGGGAAGTGGGGCGAAAGCTATGCACAGTGAACGGCGGCGCGCAGCAGACGACAAGCCGGCATGAGGTCACGGCGCATGCGCAGTGGCGCGCAGCTGGTGGGAGCTCGGCCAAGCCGCTGCCAGAGGCGCCTGCTGCAGTTACGGACTCCACGAGTGTTCGGCGCTTATGCGGGGAAACGGAGAAGCGCGGATGGCGTCGGCAGCACCTCTGCGCGTTGCCTCGTTTGTGCCACTACAATTTGTTTTTCTCTCTCTCTCTCTCGCTCTCATTTTCTCTTTCTCTCTCCCGAGCGTAGCGCGCGACGCTCCGCGAGGGGGTTGCTAGGTAAAGTAGTAGCAGGCGGCACACATTACGGCCGACTTAAACAACTCCGCTGTTAAAAATAAATAAGGACACATCATAAAGCACCGGCTTCCAAAACGGTGCCTGCGAACAACCCACTCTCTCATAGTGCAAGCATTGCGAGTCCGTATTGATTTGTCTTGTTTTTCTTTTATTCCTGACACAATAAACTTGTGGAAGAGTTTACCGGATGACGCTGCGCAGGAAAACTATTTATGAGATTTTCAACTTTTCCTACATAAGCATTTTATAAATATGTTGTCACAGTTGTTAGTTTACCATTGTCAAATGTATGAGTATTATGTAAACTTCATTCATTACCCACCGTGGTTGATTAGTGACTATTGTGTTGGGCTTCTAAGTACGACGTCGCCGGATAAAATCCCGGCCACTGCAGCAGCATTTCGATGGGGGCGAAATGCGAAAACGCCCGTGCACTTAGATTTTGGTGCACGTTAAAGAACCCCAGGAGGTCCAAATTATTCGACAGTCCCCCACAACGGCAAGCCTCATAATTAGATCGTGGTTATGGCACGTAAAACCCACAATTAACCATAAAGTTGACTTCATTCATTTGACCCTCCGTGTAACGACCCTCAGCAGAGGGTTAACAGGGCGAATAAATAAATAAATATATGCGGAGTCTCACGGCAACACCGATGGCGACGACGATGGCGAAAATTCGCTTAGAGTCACGGAGCTTCGCGCATCTTCTAGAGGGAACTGGGGCGCCAGTGTTTACGGGAGTGGCAAGCAGGGCAATTCAGCCAGCATGATTATTATGCGTAGTACATGGACTTGCTCAACTTCGTCCGTCTGGCTTTAAATGGCTTCGTGAGGTTGCAGAGTGATCATTTTAATAAAGTACTGCGATATAACCAATTAAATACACATTATTGAAATTGCCCGACGGCAGGACTCGAACAGGGACCTCTAGCACAGAAGCCCGATGTTGAAATATTAAAAAAATAATTACGGGCGTTTATGTGCCAAAACTACGATTTAATTATGAGGCCCACCCTAGTGGGGGACTCCGGAAAATTTTGACCACCTGGGGCTCCTTAACGTGCACCTAAAGCTAAGTACATGGGTGGTTGCGCATTTCGCCCCCATCGAAATACGGTCGCCGTGGCCGGTATTTGATCCCGCGACCTCGTGCTTAGCAGCCATACACCATTGAATTATTTGCGCCACGGATACATGGAAAAGCGGAAGCACTGAAATTAGGAGCGATTATGTGTGCTTGCATTGTCTTATTGCCCGCTCCATTAAAAAAGTATAAATTACTTTGAAATTTAGACCAATTTAGGCCCAGATAAAGCATAAATAAAGGAAGCCACAAGAACGTATGAAGTCCCAAGCCCGAAGATCAGACGAATCCATGTATTACCCATAATTCCTCATGGTGGCTGGACGATCGCCGCGCCAGTGTTACCTCTAGTAATTATTGTAGGAATCTCTATGCTTGGACTGTCCATATTACCGCGACAACTTTGTTACAATATAATTGATGTCGCAATGAGCGGTGGATTGGCCCACTCTTGAATCGATGCGCCAAAGTATAGGTGACGGACCACATCGACATCACACGAATGTTGGAAGCTGAGTGTTTCGGGACGGTCCACAGAGTAAGTCAGTGATTAGTGATAGTGCGTTTTGCTGTTAGATATTTCAGAGTACTGAAGATCTGCCTTCCAAGCTCCTTGTGCACGGCAATAAATTTACTGCAACTGAGCACACGCACGCATGATTAGACAGAACATAAACCATCAGATAGGGACCGCACCGCGTAAGCTTACGTAGTCAGATACATGACAACACGCTGGTTCACAGTGATTGGCAAACAAAGAAGGTGGGGCAAGATACATCAATCCTGAATCAATTCAGAAGCGAAATGTTTGGACATGTTGAAATAAATTTTTAACCCTGCTTCTTGTACAAGCACTGTCATACCTTCTGGGCCAGGCGTAATGAGCACCGTTAGCGCTTACATGTCCTCTGAAGCTGTGTTCAAGCCTTCATGTCGTCCACACAGTCACCGTCTGCGATGTCAGCCGAAAGAGATGTTTGCTGAGCCGCGCCTTTGAAAACACGTCGGCAACGGTGGCAGCTGAGGAAAGCAATGCATGCGCCACAACGTAATCAAACATGGCGACGCCCACGAGATCGCCATGAAAAGGGTCTATACTAGACCCATATTTGTACTTACAACAGTTTCGGGGGGATCGTGTTCCAATAATCATCAAAAAAAGTAAATGTTTCTTTTCTCAAAACAAATTTGTGTTGTACAAAATAGGTTGAATTCACGCGAGTCTCTTGCATACGTCCTCGCGTCTATGTCTGAATAGGTTATGCAGGTCAATGTATAACGTTGGTCATTATGAAAATAAGTACCTATTTTATATTATGTCTTCGTGATTATAATACTTCACTAAATTCAGAAAATCCGTGCAAGGTTGTGATATAAAGGGTCTTAATATGCCATATTTGTGATATGCTATTCTTTCAAGCCTGCGAGTTTAATAATGCACGAAGGTCTCGCAACAGCCCAAGATTTCAGCATGCCGTGACGATTGACATTAGCCAGTGGGTCTAGACAGCAACATTAGGCACCTGCTAAACGCTTTTCTACTGTTTTCATTTCTTTGTGCTTATCCATCGCTACAACAACCCTAAATCAGTGAGGGTGCTAGAAGCATTCTTTTGAGGGGCAAAAGCATGCACTAAAATAGGATCTATGTGCTTGTAGCTGAAGCCGGGAGAGGGAAACCATCTCCCAGGCATAAAAGAATTACCGGTAGGCAGGGTCCAAAAGCGTGCCATTACTGAATATTATTCCCAAGTAAGTAGTCTCGGCTATCCAGACGACATAATTACAAAATCTTAGTTGCAGCTTTCATGACGTGCAACGTTCCACGTTCCTCCTGAATGCTTTTTATTACATATGGCAGCGACTTTAGTCAACACATGTTTATAAAAATATACTGTTTATTAAGGGGTGAACTTGTGCTCAGAGCTAAAGAGGGTCACTCTGTCCCCTGCGCACCGAACTTAGTCGAAGACGTTCTCTGTAGCGTGCCTCCGTCCTGGAACACCGCTCGCGGCCTTCCTTGATGAAGCCACCAACTGTCGTTTCCCATTGGTGGGGCAGCTTCTCGGTGGGAGCTCATGCGCACGCAGGTTGCTAGACAGGCGCACTCCGCGTGTCGTGATGGACGCTTTCGGTGTGCAAAGCGATCTGCCAGGTACGTGAATGCAGGCTACGAGGCAATATGTGCGCTTGGCCAAAAGGACGCCTTCGCAACTTGCTCCTTCGAATACGCAATTTAGCTTTATATTGCTATCATGGAATTTATTTTCATTTTAGAAGTCTATATATATATATATATATATATATATATGTGTGTGTGTGTGTGTGTGTGTGTGTGTAACATGACTCTCATTTCTGCCATGAGAAGCTCCGTGTTTTGTTCTCTTCTCTCTGAGCAAGCATTAAACAATGGTAGGGAAGATGTCCGCAGAAACCCTAACCGCCATCGATTTTTGGTCGAGGTCAATTCGCTTGTCTTAATATCGTTTATAGGCCGGTGTGTTTACTCTCTGAAATCTTAAACCTGCCACAAAGTTACCCTCATTCAATTGAAAAGACGCGTTCCACCTTTTGGTTACGGACCGCAGCTGAAAGCAGAAAACAGTTCGTAAAACTTTGGAAGTGTAGGTGAGATCACATTTACACATTGCTCAGGACATTTTCATAGAGCGCCTGCACTACGAATGCATAAGATTTGGCATTTCCCTTAAGTCAGCGCCAGAGATATGGCTGTCCTGAACGTGCCAAGTGGAACATATTCGCAAAATACAAGACAGCACCGACCCGCCTTGGTTGTTTAGTCGCTGCGGCGTCGCGCTACTAAGCCCGTATGCCGTGCATTGGATGCACGCTAACCCATTAAGGCCCAGCGTAGTACGTTTAAAAGCACCATATCATTTTCATTTGTAAATCATTAAAGAAGAAATTTACTGTGTTCCTTAGTACGCCATTTTGCTGAGAAGGGTCCTGCCAAGACGACTACATTGTAGCTTTTTGTCGGCTGCATGATGTATTTGATCTATTCACCGCCAATCTTGGAGAAGTGCTGAGCCTAGCAGATGCTGCTGTACATGCACCTTATTTATTTTTATAAACCATAGTATATGCTTCTCGAAGCTGAATTTTCTGTGTAATATTTAGTAAATAATGTCGTAAGCTGTGAATGCATGACATTCGATATACTGTACAAATTCATAGCATCGCAAGAAAATGAATGCAGGTGTACTTTCTAAATTACATCAGGCCTATGTGTATGCTAGAGGGCTGTGCTTATTCTTGAAGCCCACACGTTGTTTTAAACGCAATAGCGTTAAGGGCCCCGTGTCGCAGAAAATCCGGCGTCGATGTCGGCGTCGGAATGCCATGTCGGCGTCCGTGGCGGAGAAAATCATCCCGAACCACCCCAACCGCGCAGGCCCTCCACAAGGTGCATGGTTTTGGTGCACAAATATTAAATTTCTCACAGTTAAATCCATCAGTAAAACTGCAAAGTAGGACTTAATCACAACCTACAGACATGGCGGCGTCGGATTGTAATTTTAATGTACGAGAAAACATAATTCTGTTACGAGGAAGCTCAAACACAAACCCCTTTTCCGGCATTCCTACCAGACCTACAGCTGCCCGCTCGGTTAGCTTACTTGTGAAAATGATATCCAGATGGCGCTCGCATCTTCGGCAGGTCACATTGGGACTTCGCCTGCCTAATGGGGTTTGGGCACACGCGCGCCTCGGGGCAATAGCAAACAATTCTTAAAATAATTAAAAAAGTGCTAGGGCCTTCACATTTTATTATACCACGACTCATATTGCTCCTGGAAAAACGTCTTCCCAGCAATACATTTCTCTTTAAAACAGAAGGCGACTTTAAAGGGATCTGTGTAAGCTTGGTCTTTGCAAGTGGGCTTTCCCATGTTCTGCGTTGCGTTGGGAAAGCCAGCTTACAACGCGGCCCGATAACGGGGCTCGAACGTTGCCCGATAACGCTATCGCGTTCCACTCTTGAAGGCGAAGCTTAAGCGTCCTCCAGTTTTTTCACCTGTGTTATGACAAAACATTTTCGCTGACTAAAGGAACTTGAGAGACTGTTGCCGGTAAAAATATATTAAGGATTATATCAACATTGATATTACTCCTCCTGGTTCCTTTCTTGCTGCCGACAAAGATGATGAAGCTCTTATCTTTCCAGTCAATAAACCAACGAGCATTTGCAGTATATTTAAATAACTAACAAACATTTAGATATAATATGAACATTATTTAAAAAGATAGATACGTTATGCAGGATTTTATTACAAATTGCAATATAGGTAGGAAGAAACAGAAAACAACAAAGACGATCTTTGTTGTTCTGCCAATCGAGAGGAGTTATGCAATGAAAGTAGGGCAACCCACATTGGGGAACCAGACGTAGACCCAGTCTCTTGTAAGGTCAGAAATGTCTAACGGAAGTATCACTGAGCAAATCATACAACAGGATTGATGTACAAGAACCGACTGTCATTGGTGGAGATGCCACCAGTTAGTTGAATGTTTCAACTACCACTGAAGCAAATGCTGAATATTTTAGTCTTGCATGTCTGCATTCTTCGTAAAATATCAGGTCTACATCTGCATCAATATAATATTTTCATCATGCGCGCCTCTGAAAGCAACACTGAAGTCCGCCCCCATTCCTGGATGAAAACATGCTACACACTTAAATAGTAAAAGCACCTCCCAACAAAGAATAATTCCCACAAAAATGTAAATTTTGCCACCATCATGCTATGCGGGCTTGCGCAAAGTTTCGTTCAACTCTTCACTGCAAAACATTTTGTAAATATTGCATATACATTTGGTGACCTACATGTAGTCTTGATCCCACAAAGGCCAAGCGTATTTCATAAAATACACTATCATAGCGTTTCAAAGAATAAAGTGCCACTCATGAAACTTTCGCAATGTATTTAAAGTGAAGATATATTGCCACGACTAAAGAAGACAATGAAGGGATGAACACGAGCATCTCTCTCTCCGAAGAAGTTAAAGTTGGCGCGGACAATTATTGTTGGGCCTTGAATATAGAGTCTGTGTTTGCTGTCGCATCACCGTCGTTCTGTGTGTCGTTCTTCGCATCTTGCGACACTGGTGGAGGTGCTGGGTACTCTCTGATGCCCGGATCTGCTGTGCGGAGTGCAAAACCCAGTTCAAACCCGCAATCAGTTCCTCCAGTGGACACTCCTGTCCACCGTTACAGTCGCCGACTGCGGGGCCTCAGCCCGGAAGTAATCTTCTTGGAGAACTCCCCACCAACCGGACCTCTACCTAACGAGATGGCAACCGCAGGACCTCCTCAGGTGACTCTGCAGCATCCTCAGACTCCCGAGACATTCCATGGTGATGTTTACGGGGACATCGAAGATTGGTTCGCGCAATACGAGCGAGTCGCCAAGGCGAATCGGTGGACTGCAGAAGAAAAACTCTCACGCGTTTACTTCGCTCGGGCGGACAGCGCTCGTACGTGGTACGAGAACCGGGAAGCCACACTGACTTCCTGGAATGAGTTTCGACAGCAGCTTTCCACCACCTTCGCAAACAACGATCGTCGCGATTCTGCCCACCAACTAATCGAGCCGCCCATCCAGAAACCGAATGAGAGCGTCGCCATATTTGCGGAGGACATGACCCGCCTGTTCCGCAGCGCTGACCCAGAGATGCCGGAAGCAAAGAAAATCCGCCATCTGATGCGAGGCGTCAAGGAACAACTTTTCGCCGGTCTTCTTCGCAACCCGCCGACAACGGTTGCGGAATTCATCTCAGAAGCTACGTCCATTGAACGAGCACTGCAACAACGTTGCCGACCCTTCGATCGCCCAAGCAACGCCTCGAGCAACGTTTCTGCTCTGGCTGCCGGCAATGAGCTTCGTGAGCTTATCCATGAGGTTGTTCGTGAAGAGATTCGCAACCTCCTTGTAACCCCGCAGGAGTCAATTGTGGCTTCTGTAGCAGAGGTACGTTGTGCGACAAGAAATCAGGCAGGCATTCTCGTTGCCCGAATCTCTACCGGACTAACGGTCTCTCAGCTACGCATCGGCTGTTCATCGTCCTCCTCCAGCAGCAGCCTACAACTCACAACCAATGGCTCGTCCTTTCAACGAGCCGCCATCCCCGCCGTACAACGCGCAGCCACTGACCACGCAACCTAGTGTACCTGTAGAAACATCGACCTACTTCCCTCCGCAGACAACTGCAGCTTGGCCGCAGAGGACGCCCACAAGTCGACCATTTGTTTGCAGGACGGAAATGTGGCGCACCGTCGACCGCCGTCCTTTGTGCTTTCATTGTGGTTCTCCACAATGAAAGCACAAAGGACGGCCATGTTTACCGGCCATGTTTACCGTTTTTGCCCGTATCGTGACCCCGGATACCAGAGCTTTCCACCGACCTTTCCTCGCGTTCGCTTCGAAAACAGGCGCTACAGTGACGATGTTGCTCCACAAGGACATCCATTCACTCGTCAAACCCGCTCTCCGTCACCTGCACCGAGCTCTTCGCAGCAAGGTCGCAGTTACGCCGATGTAGTCAGGGGCGGCAGGTCCCCTAGCCCTCGTCGGGGAAACTAACAGAAGCGACCTTTGGGGGGGAGGTTGCCGACCGTCGAAATGCTTCAACACAACCAACACTATCTGTGCAATCGGACAATATGCCTCTGCCGACCCCAAGGGAAATCGTAAGTGCCGACCTGGCTGTTTTCATAGACGGACACCCAGTAACCGCGTTAGTAGAGACTGGGGCCGATTTCTCAATAATTAGCCAGAAACTCTCCGATAGCCTTAATAAAGTCAAGACGTCATGGACTGGTCCCCACATAAGAACGGCGGGAGGTCAATTGATGACCCCTACAGGCAAATGCACAGCCAGAATTGATATTGGTAACTCGACGTTTGTTGCAACTTTCGTTATATTGCTGGAGTGCTGCAGAGACGTGATAGTGGGAATGGATTTCCTACACGAATACGGCGCTATTATAAATATTCCGGACAGGTCGGTCACTTTTTGGATGAATGAAGATTTGGCCGTACCCTGTGACGATCAGTGACGTGAGCATTTACGTATCTTCGATGACGATGTGACCATCCCTCCGCACTCAAGCACTCTTGTGCCTGAAACATGCGACTCGCCAACATGCTCCAACATGATCGCCGAACAAATTCCTGGTCTGCTGTTTAGTCATGGCGTATCAGTTGCAAGAGGTGTAGTTGACATCACTCGCGGACAGACGCACGTCCTACTAAAAAACTTTAGTCCTGAACGCCGGCATCTTACAAGAGGTATGGCAGTCGCGTACGTGGAAGAGCTGAATGCGGTTACCGACTGCATGACTGTTGAACAAGACGATTCCCCCGGTCTGCCGAACGTGCCTCTGTCCGTTGATGTCGGCCCAAGTTTCCTACCTAAACAGAAAGAAAGACTCTTCGAGCTTATTGATGAGTTTCGCAACTGTTTCTCTTCGACGTCTAAATTTGGCCAAACGCCACTGACCAAACATCGAATTATTACAGACGAAACGGCCAGACCCATACGGCAAAACCCATACCGGGTGGCAGCGCGAGAACGCTAAGCGATAGAAAACCAGGTACACAAAATGCTTCAAGATGACGTTATTCAGCCGTCGAAAAGTCCTTGGGCATCGCCGGTAGTGTTAGTCAAAAAGAAGGATGGCAGCTTGCGCTTCTGCGTCGACTACCGCAAACTCAACCAGGTCACTAAGAAGGACGTTTACCCGCTACCCCGCATAGACGATTCTCTCGATAGACTACGGCATGCGCGCTATTTCTCGTCGATGGATCTAAGGAGCGGCTATTGGCAAATAGAAGTAGACGAAAGAGACCGCGAGAAAACAGCATTCGTGACACCTAATGGCCTCTATGAATTTAGGGTACTTCCCTTCGGCTTGTGCTCCGCGCCGGCAACATTTCAGCGGCTAATGGACACCGTTTTATCAGGACTCAAGTGGAAAACGTGCTTAGTATATCTAGACGATGTGATTGTATTCTCTCCGACATTTGACGTGCATTTGAGGCGACTACGTGCTGTTTTTCAAGCCATATGGTCCGCCGGTCTCACGCTTAAGCCGGGGAAATGCCATTTTGGCTTCGAAGAGCTTCTTTTTCTAGGCCATGTTGTCAGTAATGAGGGGGTACGGCCTGATTCGGAATAGATAGCTGCCGTTGAACATTTTCCTGTGCCATCCGACAAAAAGACAGTGAGAGTATTTTTAGGCTTATGCGCATATTACCGGCGTTTTATTCAGAACTTTTCACGCATTGCGTCGCCATTGACACGCCTCACCAGAGAAGATGTAGCATTCGTATGGGATGAAGATCAGCAGAAAGCATTCGACGAGCTACGGCAACGCCTTCAAAATCCACCGGTCCTGGGACACTTCGATGAAGACGCCCCGACAGCAGTTCACACCGATACCAGCAATATCGGCTTAGGAGCTGTACTTGTGCAGTGGCAAGACGGCGCTGAAAAAGTAATAGCATATGCAAGTAGAAGCCTTTCCCGCACCGAAGAAAATTATTCCACCGCAGAAAAAGAGTGTCTTGCGGTGATTTGGGCGGTGATCAAATTTCGCCCATATTTGTATGGCCGCTCGTTTGCTGTTGTCAGTGACCACCACTCACTTTGCTGGCTGACAAACTTAAAAGACCCATCAGGATGATTGGCGTGCTGGAGCCTTCAAGAGTTCGACATGACTATTGTGTCCAAGTCGGGAAAGCGGCATACGGACGCCGACTGCCTTTCTCGTGCCTCATTCGAACCTGCAAGTACAGAAGATGACGACGCTAGAGCGTTTGTTGCGGTTGTCAACACGACTACGCTTTCACAGCAGCAACGCGAAGACCCAGAATTGGAGCCCATTATTAGCTTGCTGGAGGGTCACACTTCTACTCTGCCAAAACGTTTTGGAAGAGGACTTCCATCGTTTTGCTTACGCAACGACGTCCTCTATAAAGTGAACTTTTCTCCGAACGGCAGCCCCTACTTGCTCGTCATTCCACCATCTCTCAGGAATGAAATATTGCAGGCATGCCATGATGAAGCAACATCCGGCCATTTGGGCTTCACACGAACGCTTTACAGAGTGAGACAAAAGTATTACTGGCCAAGATTGACGGCGACCGTACAACAGTACGTCCGTACATGCCTTGCTTACCAGCGGCGGAAAGTGCCAGCCGTCAAACCAGCACGCTTCCTCCTTCCTATCGAAGTACCCAGAACTCCATTTGCACAAGTCGGCATGGATCTGCTAGGCCCATTTCCAACTTCTGCTACGGGACACCGATGGATTATCGTAGCCACGGACTATCTCACGCGCTACGCCGAAACCAAAGCTCTGCCGCGGGGAACGGCCAGTAAAGCAGCTTGATTTTTTATAGAGAATGTTGTACTGAGACATGGCGCCCCCACAGTATTAATAACTGACAGAGGAACTGCATTCACAGCCGAGCTAATGGGCACAGTTTTAAGACTTAGTGGCACATCTCATCGGCAGGCAACGGCGTACCATCCGCAAACGAATGGACTCACGGAGCACCTCAATAAGATACTTGCGGATATGCTTTGCATGTATGTTGATGTGGGGCATAAAAACTGGGACGAGATATTGCCATATGTCACCTTTGCATACAATACGGCTCAGCAAGAGACAACGAGGATGACACCGTTCCGCCTTCTCCACGGTCGCGATGTCACAACCACGCTCGACGCAATGTTTCCGCATGAACATGGATGCGATGGCGTCGAAACTGATGCTGACTACATCACTCAGCGTGCTGAAGAAGCCCGACAACTTGCACGCATACGGATTCGTCGGCCGCAGGAGTACGATGCAGGGCGCTATAACCTTCGCCACCGAAGAGTCTCCTACGAGCCTGGAGAGAGAGTTTGGGTCTGGACTCCTGTTCACAGTCGTGGCCTTTCAGAGAAACTACTGAGGCAGTACATCGATCCGTATAAAGTCATACGACGCCTCTCCGATGTCAACTATGAAGTCGTTTCCGATAGTCCACATTCCTCAAGGCGTAGACGGCATACACCGGAGATCGTGCACGTCGTCCGGTTGAAGCCTTATTTGTCCGAATGAAATCACTGCAGCGTACGCGTGGACAGATCCTGGCGTCGTCACGATAAAGCATCGGGACGATTCTTTCTTAGAAGGGAGGCAATGTCACGACTATAGAAGACAATAAAGGGATGGACACGAGCGCAAGCATCTCTCTCTCCGAAGAAGATAAAGTTGGCGCGGACAATTATTGTTGGGCCTTGAATATAGAGCCTGTGTTTGCTGTCGCACCACCGTCGTTCTTTGTGCTGTTCCTCGCATCTTGCGACAATATCATCTGACACAAAAAAATCTACAAAATGTAACTGGCAGATTTTTATTGGGCCTTAATGGATTAAAGGGTGGTTAAAAATAATTGAGAGTCCCCATCCACTGCGACGTGCCTCGTAATCAGATCGTAGTTTTTGCACATAAAACCCCAGAATTTATTTTTTAGAAGGCAGTCTCGTAAAATCCAAGAAATTTATTAAACGACAGCCGCACGTCCCGGCCATGTAGTTTTTGTATGGAGTACTTCCCTTTTTTTATTTTTATTTTGCCCTTACTTCCGTGTGTCTTCTTTCAATGCTTTTTTCCTCTTACTTTTATTTCGGTGAGTATACATTGCCAGTTACGACGATTACACGGATATTGTGCCATACAGTATGGGCCATTCTGGCTGAGCTCGTTGTGACCAATGCGGCAATGGCATACCATTCAGGATGTCGCACGTATTGCTGGCACCGTCAGAGACGATTGAGTGCAGGAATTTGATATAATTCATAGGTTCACCAATAGAATCAGGGCAACACTTGACTTCAATCAACCAAGCGAACTGGCTGGCTTCAGGAAGGGATATTCTACAATGGATCACATCCATACTGCGGAGTACAATAAACCTATCTATATGGCTTTCGTAGAATACGAAAATGCATTTGATTCGGTAGAGATACGAATACAATGTTAAAGTTGCCGAAATTCCGCGCCCCCAAGCAGCACTGCCTTTTGTGTTGCTACTGCGCCATGCCTAGCAGGCAAGTAAAAAGTGGCCGTAAAACATGTTATTTCATTAAGACTGGGCGTGCTTCGCCCGTTTCTTCAGTGGCTGCGCTTAGTAGGCCAACTACTAGGCGTGCTCGACCTCTTTCTTCGGTGGCTGCGCTTCGCGGGCCAACATGGTTCACATTAACTCAGTCATACGCATTTGTATCAACTGGTGACGAGGTGAATAGTTTCAAGTGAGTCGGCGTACCCGCACGGCTCGTGCACCCGTTCAACGTGCCAAATTTCGGCAATCTCGAGCCATTCGAGGGGGAGGAAACGACTGAACCGGCTATGTGGTCCGACTCGAAGCATTTTTCGCGGCCAGCGATATCACCGAAGACAAGAAAACGTCCGTATTTATCCGTTGTTGCGGGCAGAAGACGTATGCGTCACTTCGCAATTTGGTAAAACCCGACAAGCCGAGTGACAAAGCCCTCGAACAGATTCTTTTGGTTCTTGGAAACCACTATTGCCCGAAGCCAGCTGCAGTCGTGCAGCGTGACCGTTTCAACTCCGCAAGGCGAATCTATCAGCGAGTTCATTGCAGCGCTGAAAAGCTTCTCTGAGCATTGCAACTTCGTTGCCGAACTAGAAAACATGATACGCGACCATATTGTGTGTGGTGTGAACAACGCAGACATTCAAACAAGATTGCTGGAAAAAGCGGACGTCACTTTCCAGGATGCCGTGCAGACAGCCCTAGTAATGGAAGCAACAAAAAAGGATGCCGGGGAGATTGCACAAGCTAACCCTAACGGCACCTTTTCGACCCACCGCGTCTCGTCAGGCTCCATGGCCGTCACCTGCTATCGCAGCGGGGGTGAAAACCTTGCTTCCGAATGCAAGCATCTGAAGACCGTCTGCAGTTACTGCCACAAACGGGGTCATCTGGCGAAAGTTTGCAACACGAAACGAAAGGACAGGCAAGCCCGAAGCAGCAGTCCTCACAATCCCACTATATGGAACAACATTTCATATATTTTGTGGTGTAAAATTATCTGTTAAAATAAAATCAGTAAACTCGGATCAAAAGAATATTCATCAATATGAAGGTACACAAAAAAGAAAGAGAATTCAGGAGGGCAATCGGTTGGATTCCATGTTCTATTCGTTCGCAGGAGACGAAGACGAAGTATCTGCGATCCGTCATAGAATAAAGCCAGCTATGAACCCAACTTGTTTAACCAAGCTACAGCCAATGTTTCAGAATCACGACGCCTCCTAATGCCTTGGCACAAAAGTTCCTTTCACACCAGAAAAACTGTAGTAATGTTTACCCGATTACGTTATCGAATACCAGTATTAAACATACATCATCCCAGGGCTGGTCAGGCGCCGCCCCATCTGTGCCCAATATATGGAGAAGATGATCCTGTAGATAACTTATTTCTTATTCCGCCGCCGTTTTTCTTCATTAACGAAAAACATTTTACGCTCAACATTGAGACAACTTGATGTAAATGTTTCCATTCTAAATATTCTTTCCCTAGGAGCCTACTGTCTTGGTAAGCTATCGAAGAAATGGTTGCTCAGCAGTGCAACAATAAGCTTATAGAGATTTTCTTTTGTTCTGCACACGTAACATTTTTATTCATTTCCTCCTGATAACTTCGCCCATTTTAGTATTAACATTAATTTCCTAATTCCATCCAAACCTTGACCGATCCCTCGCAGCGGGTATGCGTCTACTGAATGCATTAAAATAGATTTTACTGCAAAATATTTTTTCTTAATTTTGTACTTTCATGTGAAATGTTTTGCACATGAATTAATAAAAAGTGCTCTGTTTAACCAAACATCATACGTGATGCAACAGTCTGCGCACGACATCTAACATGTATGAGTAGCCCCTATCTTGCTGAAATGATTTTACGAAAAAGGACATAAATATCACTAACCTTGAAAAGTCATCACCGCATAATTTTAGATAAACGATAAAACATTCCAACGAAGCAGAGAGAAGCTCTCTGAAATGAGATAGTATTCGCTACGTTGCACTGTGATCAAAACTTTGTCAAACAGTAAGACCATAGCGGACAGAGGCATGAGAACCTTCATGTGCCACACGATTTTAGCTCTGTAAGCAGCGTTCTGCCATTCGTAATGGCGATCGCACAAGCCGGATAAACACAAATAACCTGCAGTTTGTGCGAGTGTGAGTTTTTTTCTGTCATCAAACGCTATACCAAGCGCGAATAAGCAATGAATGGGAATGTTGCTCGCGTTACGAAATATGGTCCATATATTGCTCCTTAGTTTAGAAAACTATTCGCAGATCCAATTTAATATCTGGCTGCCTGCCAGGCCATCATATCCGAGGAATAAATGTATTTCGCTCACATTTTTGGGCTTGCAGCATTTTTCGGCTCTCAATATTCCATACGAATTTGATATCGATGACGCTAGCGTAGTTGGGAAATACGTATAGCTAATGTCCTGCTAGCTCATCTTTGGGTGCAGAATCCTTCACTGCGATGTGAGCATTATATGCTTCCTCACATGTGTTTACTTCTACTTTCGGCTACGCAACACGACGGCGTAGTTCAATCATAACAACACAGGCAATCCATCGTAATTATTTCGCTCAAATACTCAGTTTTCCTAAAAACAATATCTTATCGCAATGTACTCCACTTTGAAATTGTAACCTAGCGATTGGTTATGATTGTTTGCAGTGAGCCCATTACTATTTTACTTGTATTTCATTTCAGTAAAGTATTATCTGCTTCTATAACGGCTAACGTCCCTCGCTTCGGTGCTATACTTCTCAGATATGCACCAACGACCGTTTGGTCTATAGTGTGAATCTTGATCAAAACTATTTACTTCCAACAATAATAGTACTCCTACGTTATTATTTAACGGGCACTTATTTATCGCCGAATCACCTGGAGCAATGTCGAAACAAAACAAGCTAACTAACCTAAACGAATTCCCTTCAGGCGGCCTTACTGCACATGAATAGGGCGTGAATATTTTTTGTAAATATAAATGTGCATTTGGCTTTTCGTCCTCACGCACAAATTCTTATTTGACGTTTTTATCAGTTTATACCAAACACCGCCATATGCTGCACAATTTAACCATTTCTACGATGTTCTTTGTGACTTCGTAAAATAGATTCTACTTGTACAATATTTTACTAAGCATTTCTTTTTCGCAGCCGATGCTATACTTCGTATTGCTGTTCAATAACTGCACGTTTTTTTTTTTCTGCCGTCTTATGATATCAACTTTCCCAATTTTTCTGAAACCCTGCCTGATATTTTTGTTGCATTTAAAATTCCTATTCCCCTAAGTTGTGCCCCTCGAAGCATGTAAGGTACTAAAGATAATCTTTTTTTGCTCTACTTTTCGCAATAAACGTGGCTTCAAAAATGTCGCGCGTTTCTTCTTGTGCGTGAGCAAACAGTCATTTTGTATCGATAAACTATGGTCTGCTTGTGCAAGCCCAACAACCTGCTGACAAATGTGAACAAAAATTAAAGCACTGTTTAATGATTATGCACGCTAGCGCCACCAAACTCTGTCGCAGTGGGTGGTTTGACCCACATATACATACATCGTACGATAGCGAAAGGCAGTCCAGCGTATTCACCATGCATGAAATGTAAATCTGCACACACTAACGGGAGTGCTTGTGAAAGAAAAGCCTCTGTATACAAAAACGTCGATAGCTTCGTCGCTTATAGAGTGGTCCGCAAAGAACGCCCGCCGTGATTAGGGAAGCCGCAGAGACTTGCAATTCGATGGTTGGGTTACGCTTGCGTAAATTATTTAGTCTGACAGAATAAACTAAGCACGACAGTTAAGTGACCTCTCTCCAGCACCTGCATGGCGGAAGACACGTTGAGGGCTTGATTTCAGGCTTTCTTGCCACAACTGCGTGCAAGACTACACCCGGATTGATTACAGGAGCAGCGCTGCGAAAAAATAATAATACTAAAACATCCGGTCGCATCATCTAAAAGTAAGACCGCTGCTCATGGTCGCTTTTGTAACATGAGTTGTCTGTATTTGTAAGTTAAGTGCTTTGTTTCTCTAAACGCTCATTGTAGGTGTTTTCGTCACATCTGAAGTGACTCGCCGACTGCTATATAACACGCACTTCCCTTCGGCGTACTCACATTCAGTACGGTCACAAGCAAGGCCGACACAAACTTCGATACAAAGAGGAACACGTTATTCTACGCTGAACCCAGGGTGAGCAGCCTGCACGTGAAACAAGACCCCATAGCGAATGCAATGAGAGGTACGTTTTACAACATTTCTTGAGAGTCATTGAGTTATTCTACGAAAAAAAATCAAGCGAAGTATCGCCCAAGTCCCGGCTCTCAATAATCATACGTGCGTTTTTTTTTCGTTTTTTTTCTTTTTTGTTTTTTTATTACGCAGATGCTCATAAGGCCCAGTGCATGTGGACAAGTGTCAGCCTATAAAAAACAGTTCGAATGCTTAATGCTCATTTTCGTAAGCCGAGCTTAAGAAACTGCAACAAAATTTATTTTGCGTACCTTATCCGTCTACATCACGTGGCTCGAGTCATTACGTTGTTCAGTGTAGAACTGCACTCGTATTAAGAACGAGATTACTTGTTAACGTCAGAGTGAATTCAGAAGCAAAGACAAACACTATGTTGCTACCGCAACACTGGCCGAAGAGGCCTATAAGCAGAGCTCGACCCGTGCGCTGTTATCAAAAAATGTGCAACGTTTGTAAGCGCCTAGATCGACTGATAAGTGCAAAGTGCTTGTCTTACATCCAGCACGTAGGTAACAAAGGCAAAGCATTCGAAGCGGTGGCACCGATCGGCGTCGCGCTCTAGCTCAACCCACTATGCTATAATGAAGCGCGGATGGGACCTGGTGCGACGCAGCACGCGAAAACACTGCTGCTGCTAAGCAGCAAAAATGCCCAGGCAAGTCACGGGAGTACCAGTGAGCTTCGGCGATCAGAAACGCCGGTAGTGGCGTTACACACCTGGCACCTCATTTGTGCATGAATTGAAAACTATGGATAACCGCCGGTGATTGGCCGCGGCCAAAGAAAGTATTCGATAAATTTGGCTTCACGTTTATTGTTCCTTCCACTCATCCCTCCACCCACAACAAACAAAAATGTAACAGTATATTCTGCGGGTTATACATGTGAAAACAACCATCTGATTATGCGGTACGCAGTAGTCTCCGAATTAATTCGACCACCTGCATGGGATTCTTTACCGTACACCTAAATCTAAGTAGAACAGCATTTTTGGATTTCACTGCCAACGAAATTTCGCCGCCACAATCGAACCCCCGACCTCGAGCTCACCAGAGCAATGCCATAGCCACTGCGATACCGCGGCTGGTCCCGTCAGGCAAGTGCATGCGCATTCGTGTGGTATGCACACGGCTACTCTGCAGAAACGATAATGTGTTTGCGCACAGCTCTCGTGACCGCAGCAACAGCCAAAGTGCTTCTTAGGCTCCGGCAGAGGAGCGTGACGGTGCGCCATCTTGGATTCGTTGTTGTTGCAGCCAGACCCACTGCTAGTCTATAGGGACCTTCTAACCCTGGACGAACCGCTCGCGCATTGACCATCGGTACCGAGAACAACGGCGCCGACAGTTCGTACCCGCAGCGGTGGCTTAGTTAGCTGAGGCGTTGCGCTGCTGAGCACGAAGTCGCGGGATCGAATCCCGGCCGCAGCGGCCGCATTTCGATGAAGGTTATATGCAAAAATGCCCTTGTGCGTGCGTTGTAGTGAGCGTTAATGAAACCCAGGTGGTCAAAATTAATCCGGAGCCCTCCACTACAGCGTCCCTGATAATCAGAACTGATTTTGGTACGTAAATTCCCAGAACGAAGACCGGATGCGTCCACGTAAACGCCTTCACAGTCACCACAATATTGCATATATATATATATATATATATATATATATATATATATATATATATATATATATATGGGTCTCTACAAACAATGAAAATCAACGCGCATCTTCAGAGAATACACTGAAAATGACTGCTTCGCCATGGTGATCAAGTTTAGAAACATCATAGACATGCTCAGCATTGTGCAAAGGTGGTTCATGATTTCAGTGAATAACCATATGGAGATCGCATTACGCTTTTATTATCATTTGCGAACGTCATACTTACGCAACGAGCAACACGAGCACGGACGCTGACCCACAATGTTGTTTGTTCAGCCCAATGAAACTCTCTCCTCGTTTATAGCAGGTCGCTTTTGCTTGCTTCCAAGTGGATAGGTTTCCCCATCTTGACAGGTCTTATCCAATTGGATGACAAGAGGCGAGGAGCACGGAGAAGTGGAGAGGAATTTGGCGGGCCCGAGCTAGCCAATGCCTACTATATAGAGCAAAGTCTGTGCCCTTCGGTCTATGACGTCAAGCTAACTTGCCCAACTGCCCTATAATCTAACAGGAATGTTCCGGAGTAAACTGCGGTAATTTGACGTCACCGCTTTCGTCACACCTGGCTTGACAGTGAAAATGTCAGTCCGAGTATTATGACGTCATAAAGCAGAGTGCACATGCCTGCTATAAAGGAGGCATTGAGCTAGCACAGTGAAAGCAGGCAACCGTGCTTGAGGAGAGTGGCGCCGATGTCCGTGATTGGTGCACTTCCCTTGCTTAGCTAGCAGGGGCTGGTTAAAAACTTGTGGTGGCGTAAACGGCTGGTTCAAAACGTCGCTGAAACGCAATCTCAGCGAGAAAAAAAGTTGGCAGAGCGAGGTTGTATACCTGCGGAAAGGTTTAGACATGTTATACAGTAACATAAGAACATTTATTATACGCAATGAAATCAGTTCTCGCCGGCAGGTCCGAGTAGCCTGCGCGTGATCGGCGAGCAGCAATCTATTCTTTTCGGAACGGGGCAGCCACCGCCTAATCAAAAAAAGATGTTCAGTCCTTTTCGGGAAAATGATGCATATTCAGTGCGTACACGTCATTTTGAGAGAGTAAGTTTTCGCGGTTTTGTGACGTCGCGTGACGGACAAGCGAAGTGGGCGTGACCCGAAATACTGGGACCATGCGCGAAGCAGTAACGGTGAAAGTGGAATTCAAATAGATGTCAATAGCTTTACATTATGGTGACCATTGTGTCGCTTTGACAGCAAGTCAAATAATAAAAACAAGATTGCGGGGATTTACAGAATCAATACTACTTATTGCCTAAATGCTACCTAAACTAAGAACTTTATCAAATAAAGTGAAGTAAGAGCAATACCATTCGCACGCAACAATTGACATTGACACTTTTGCTTGCAGGGACAGGAAAGACCACGACGATGTTCGTCACCGCTTTCTTCACGGCTCTGATACTTTCCTGCTTCGCTTCGTCTTACGACGAATGTCGAGGTAAAATATCTCCCCTGCAATGTAGAACAACTGCAAGTTGGGCAAGTTGGCACTAAAGTTCCTTTATGTAATGAAAACCTATTAGGTGCCGCTGCGGCATCACATTCTTCGGCGCTGGACTTCCGCCTTGAAACCACTTCCGTCCACTGTGTTCTTTCTAGCGTGGTACAATGCTGTAAACAATGAAGCACGCGGATAGGCAAACAGCGTGTTTTAGTGTCAATATTTCTCCCTGGCTGGTTACGTTTTCTGGTAATAATTTCGTTTTCTGAGATGAACTATAGCGACAAGAATACTGGCTAGCGTGCCGAGCATGCTCCCTTTGCAATGGGGGAGCATGGCACCGTCTGCAATCAATGCCCACGGTGGCCGGCAGGGACCGCAGCCGTGTAGGTGGGTGCCGACAACGCGTGTCGTCTGCTTGGCTAGAGCAGTTTCGGAGCGGTTGCGTCGATTTCTGTATTTGCGTTTTGAGTGTCATTACGGTATTGCATGTTTCTTCGCGCGTCGTGCCTTCGTGCGTTCGTGTGTTCCCGTGCCTGTTAGTAGAAGAACTATGTGACGGCGGTGAAAGAATGCTGAAAGCACAGCGACAGTGAAGAGAGGACTTGTTTTGCGTGGTTGTGCTGGAGTAGATACTGCTCGAATGAAAGGCATGAATTCTTGATAATTGCAACACCTGATGGCACAGGACTCGCAGAATGGGAATGAAGGATAAAAAGAAATGACAGAACGCTGACGCCAACTGCTGTGGTTTGCGAGAAGTATTTAGAAAGCCGTTTCATATAACGCACGTTCACTATCATCACGAACGGCGTTTTCAACGATCTTCGCCGCGATAAATCGCGTCTTGAATTGATGCGATACGTACGATATTCCATAAGTATCCTGGTCACCTTACATCTCAAAGCAGAAAATTAAGAGACAAAGTATCTATATGTGTGCGGAATATCTTCCATCAAAGTGGCATAGGCACACCCAGTCGGTGGCCTCCTTGTTGTGCTAAGCCGTTGAGATCGCCGAATTGGAGAACTTCGAAGGATATGGTGTCCACCGCAAAGCTTCTGTATCAGAAGAGTGCGCCCCACGCGGTAGTTTCAAAGCCGCGAGCTTTGGGTTGCAAAATGATTGTGCACAACGGCCGCAAACCACCAGCGATAGTCGCCATCTGTACTGCAATACCTCTCGGGGGGTGATTAAGGTAAATAAATGAAATGAAATCTCGATCCCTATTCCAGTCGCGTGGATGAAGGTGCCATCTGGGCCAGCGGAATCATTAGCTTGTGCCTATTGTGAAGATGAAATTAATAACTTGAAAAAAATTGCCTGCCCCCTTTGTTTAAAGTAAATGGTAGTGTTCGGAATGCTGTGAAGAAGACAGCAGACAAAACAGGTCGTACAACTGGTGATAAGGTACAATCCTTGATCAAGAAAGTTGCCTTAATTAAAAACTCCAGCTTGTTTATTGTGGACGCAGTTTATTTAAAGTCTGCTTCAAGGACGCAGTACTATAGAAACATGGTTCTCAATAAACAATGTTTGTTATATCTTATGAAAACACGCACAATGCAACACGTACACGTATTGCACGTGTTTTCTACATGTACCTGTACATTTCTCCAGTACCAATCAAACCACCAGCCTTCTCGGCTCACCCTCCCAAGCTTTCGCTCGCCCCTACATAATACGGCGTGCGGCCACACTGTCATCGCACTTGGACATAATATATGGAACATCACGGCAACGGTGGGAATTGGCCTGGAGTGTCCACGCAATTGCTATCGCAAAAAATCGACGCTGCAGGAAAGTATGGGGAAAACGAACAATCGATAGGAATAATTCCATTCTGGCAAGTGAAGCAAAAGTAAATACTTCACCCTGAAAGAGCAGCGCTTGTTGCACGACGTAAGTCCCATCACGGCATGCGGCTTTTAGACACTCGAGATTTTTAAATGCGAAACATTTCTTGTGAACATGTGCTACTTCGACAGTATCTATCTATCTATCTATCTATCTATCTATCTATCTATCTATCTATCTATCTATCTATCTGTCTATCTATCTGTCTAGCCGCCTATGTCTTTGTTCTCTCATGATCGTTTCGTTAACTTGGCATAGACCAAAATTGGCATACCATGACAATAGTATATGAAGAACATAAATGATACGTCATGACATAAGTGTCATGACATGCGTGTCATATAGGTCATGACAATGACCCAGCGAGAAATATTAACACTCAAAAACCACCCAAATGGGTTCGGACGTGGGTACTAAATCAAGGAAACACTAAAGGGCGATGGTAGAAGTCATAGTTATGACCATGACGCAGCAAAAATGGGAATGATTCAGCGAAAAAAGATTAACACTCAAAAACCAATGGTATGGGTTTGGGTGTGGTACTGAGTGAAGGAAAAGGCTAAAGGTTGACGGTCAAAGTCGTAGTCATGAGCATGACAAAGGCTTTCGCCTTGTCTCTTAGGTCTAGCTAAATGAACTCCTGAGGACTCATGACATGAATGGCTCATGACAGGTCATGAAAGAGACGTCTACGTCTTAGTGATCTCATGGTCGTTTCGTTAACTTGGTAGGCTCCCTGCACACTTCTTCGCATAACATCGATTCCCACAGGGCGTGGGATTTGCCGGCTTTTTTTGTAAAAAGGCCATATAAGCGCAGCAAACATGGCGTTTTGCAGATGAGTTCCGACGCGAGACGGAAATACATTGCCGCTAATAACGTGAGCTTCAGAAGACGAATAAACAAAAGAATAATAATTAACTTATTTATAAAGTCGCTGAACTGGCGAATACGAAGGCACTCACATTTTAACGCAACTTCATCTTTACTTTTTTTTACCTTGAAAGTCGCAGCTAAGTCGAGATATTTAGCATCTAATTTCAACGGTAAATTCAGGCAATCCGCTGTCATATCAAACCGAAACGCCGTGACCCCAAGCGCAAGAAAGTAGCAAACCGAATGCCTCGGCTGTAGTCGCGGCAGCTCCTGATGCGTCACATACGATTTGCCTAGCAAGCATGTGCGGCAGTGTGTCAGGTTAGTATTTGCCGCGCCGCACACTTCTTGAATATCTCGAATTAGGTGCGATTCTCAAGGTCTTTAAAATATGGGTGTGGATGAGAACGTCGCTGCCTCCTAATTTGCCATTAAGACAACTGTCCCCAAGGCAAGAATAAAAAATTTAATCAATAAATTTTTGCTTATTAGGGCTCTGAAGCTCATGTTATTAGCTGCAATGTCCGCCTCGCCTGTGAACTCGCCTGCGAAAACGCCTCGTTCGCTTCGTTAATTACTTCTCTTTAAAATAAATATATGTATTGTCTAAAAAAAGAAAAAAAAACATCTTATACATAGCCAGTTTCACAGGTCCATATAAATTAGGCATTCTTTATATATAATATTCACCGAATAAGTATGCTTTGAAAATCCTACGTTGCAATGAGCTAGACTGTCTTAGAAAACGAATGTAGCGCTTCCTTTTCCTGAATTGAATCACCGGAGGTTCGACACTCGAAACAGAGCTAGCTGGTACGTATGCTCCAACGCAAGCAGTAAGTAAGCCTTCTTGTGGTCAGAAGAAACCCTTAATTAGAAATCACCTTCCTACATCAAAACTTTACTGCTCCTACGGCTCTATAAATACAAAAAGCGCAGGAGCCCTCTTGTGAAAACACGGCGGTCTATGAAGAGCGGGAGGCGCCGCGGCACCCACCCGCACTGCAGCGTTCCTTTCATTGGATGCGGTGGGTCCCGGCAGGCCGCGGTCGGCATACTAGCCAGGATATTGTAGGCAATATAGATCAACATCATCACCTATGATGAAGTAGAGGCCACCATCGACGACTTAAGGTTTCGTACTACGCCGCTGCAACCGAGCAATTTAGAAAGAATATGGCTGTCGACACTGGCTGCGAGACGGAGGAGGAGGATTCCCCTACTTATGAAAGAGAAAAGAAAAGTACATGCAGGAAGTTTACGAGGAACGGATTCATTAAAAATGATGTGCAAAAAAAACCAGTGGACTGAGTGAAGAACGACATAGACGCAGCATTATTCTTTCAAAATGACATTATCTCGATGGCGGTAACACAGGGCCAATGGCGGTTCGAGTGGACAGATAAATTAGAAAAGAAAATACTTTTGGCACGGAATGTCACAGCATGCACGCTAAGTCAAAAATCATTGTACAATACCTACTGTCAGAAAACACCTAACATGAGCAATGCGCTGCTAGGATAGCTTATCTTTCGTTGGAAAATGTATCTTCTTACACTTGCTGTTCACATTATTATGTTATTTCTGCCTTAACACCAACTCCTGGAAATCGCGAGTTGGTGTTAATTTAGTATTTTAGACCTTCATATGTATTGCGTGATTATTCATATCAATGAGCTTGATATAAAAAACAGGGTTGCTTTCTACTACGGCCGTTCCGAGGGCTAGAGATGGTTATTGGTCTCTTTATCTCCTGCCAAGTATATAATGTAGCTATTTATCATTTCATTTTTTTTTCAGAGCACCAGCTCGTGTCAGACGCTGCAATCAACGATGCCATCTCTGCAACTCTATGGAACGCGCGCTTCTGGGACGAATCTGTGTTCCCACATTGGTGGTGGGGCATTTTCGCCGTTAATTTTACATCGGTGTATTTAAACACAAGGAACATTTTCGATCCTTTTGCGCGATACTGTAAAGGAGGAGACGCCATGGTTGATACAGAACTTGAGTTCGACTGCCATATCAGTGCAAGGTGCGCTGTTGTAGATAACGACTATTTCCTTGGAACTGTTGATGTGTATTTCCACGAAGCCGTAGCCAAGGTACAGTTCCAGTTGAAGTTGTACTCGGAAAATGAAACTTTCACGCTGTATCCAGCAGGTGTGCGTCTGACGTGGCCGGGGACTGTCTCAGCAAGCGTCGAGCGCACTGGGCCGCGATATTACGAGGAAGCGCTGAATATTTTATTGAACCCGCTGGTTAGAGTCTACGCAAATGACATACTCAGGTGGATTTCGACACGTTCTTTTATCGCAAACCTTTTTGTGTGGAGATCAAATGAAGTGGGTCCCTTTTACGTAGATTCCTAGCGCAGTAATCCATAAAATGCTTTTTTTCTTAATAAACTTCACTTAGACAGCACTCGTCCTGTGTCCTTCCTTTCGCGCTGATTGAAGGAGTGAATAAATTTGCCACGTGTAAATGAAAATAATTTCGTTAAAAGCATTACTAGTTCTATTGTATAAGTGAACATCATTTATTTCTCGTCGTCCGCAAGCGAAAATATCCCGATGTGCGTATAGAGTCTTTTCGCGGAGTCGTTTGCTCTAAAGGAACGACATGGCGCTTTCGGGGGCACGCTGCACATAGCTTCAGGCTTGAGTGTACTTGACAACTGTATTCTAGTACACTCTACTTGAAGCAAAAACGTACGAATGCGAAAGCATTACAGCATCTGCCCTGCAACTGCGCGAATAATGGTCATCGATGCATCTCGACGATCGCTAACGCACTACGCTCCATTCATGCTGCAAACAAAACGTGTAATGCTAGAGGGAAGAAGTCAGCAGTAGTGGGCTGCAATAACTGTGTCCGCCATATTATTCAATGGAATGAATATGTGTTGCCAAGTTTACGGGCCGCTGTTATACAAGGATGGCCAGTGTTGACGGCCCTTCACGATGCACGGCTTTCCTCGAGGATAAAAAAAGTTCAATCAGCCGCCAGCAATGTATTTCTAACCTCTAAAGAAAGGACTTCAACACAGGAAATTCGGCAAGAGTGAGTACCCCTAGGTACTCCGTGACAAAAGGAGCAGCGCTTGTTAAATGCGTAAGCATTCCTATGCTTACCCAACGAGAAAAAATCCAGCAGATCCCACGCCCTGTGGGAAACGATTTTATGCGAAGCGGTGTGCAGGGAGGCTAGCCTACCAAGTTAACGAAACGATCATGAGATTACAAAGACGTAGGCGGCTCTTTCATGACCGGTCATGAGTCATTGATGTCATGAGTCCTCAGGGGTACTTTGCTAGACTTAAGAGGCAAGGCGAAAGCCTTTGTCATGCTCATTCTTTTATTCGCAACTTGCTGCTTCGAAGACACCATCTAGCTTTATATTGCAATCGGGGAAATAATTTTCATTTTAGAAGTATGGTTATATACCAGGATTCTCATTTCTGCCATGACAAGCTCCGTATCTTGTTCTCTTCTGTCTTAGCAAGCATTACAAACAAACAAACAAACAAACAAACAAGCTTTATTCAAACATCACATAATGTTTAGGACCGCGGACAAAAATCCTGGGCCCGTACCCCCTACAAATGGCACACAGCGAAAAAGAGCACGATCTCAAGAAATGGGTTACACATATGCAGTACGTATGCATTAAAGATATAAATAGAAAATATTGATTATTGGCAAGCACAACAATTGTGTTGTGCTTCTTACGGTGGTAATAAAGATGTTCGCAAAAGCCCCAACGGCCATCGCTTTTTATTGGGATGGACACTCTAGGATAATTTCTACCGTCGTCCTCGTCGTCGCCGTTAGGTTCCGTATAAAGTACCAGGGCGACAACATCGTCGCCACGCGCCCTACGCTGTATGTGTGAGTGAAGGCGTGCGAAGGGAGCCGACGATTGCGCCTCAATCTCGCCCGCGCGAAAGGCTGCAAAGTGGGCAAGAAGAACGTCGAGGCACCCGACGTTTCGAGGCATCGGGGGAGGGGAGGTAGGGCGCGAGAGGGGCAGCGCTCTGCTCCGGCTGCAACTGCGTATGTAGCGGCTGTTATCAGCGTTGGGGGCAAAGTGTAGGGGCGTCGGCGTCTCGTAGATTTCTGCGTGCTGTGTTCTCGGCGCTGAAGTCAGAAGCAGCACGAATTTAACTTCGCTCGCTGCTGCTGCCGCGTTTCCTCACGCCAGCGTTTTGACAGCGAGCGTCCGCGGTCATCGAGTGTCATCGAGCGCGTTGACGCTATGCTTGTTAATTTAGTTAGCAAACGAATGTTTGCAAGTCGATACGGCTGACAAAATTACTATCCTTACTTCGTATTGCTCTCGGCTAATTTGCTCTCGCAATCGATGCTTCGCCTATCGGGCGAAACTGCGACATTTTCGTCAAGGTTCATTCTCCCAATAGCGTTTATCGGCCGCCGTGGTTAGTCGCTGCCATCTCAAACCTGCCGCTACGTTACCCTCACAAAAAAGGCGTACACGCTTTCGACTTGTTGGTTATGGACTACAGCAGAAAGAAAAGAAACAGTTCAGGAAACCTTGGACGTCTAGATGAGTTAATTAATTATGGGGTTTTGCGTGCCAAAACCACGATTCGATTATGAGGCACGCCGTAGTGGGGGACTCCGGAAATTTGGACCACCTGGGGTTTCTTAACGTGCACCTAAATCTTAGATTTACGTGCGTAGACATTGACACATTGTTCAGGATATTTTCACAGAATCTGTGCACTGCGAATAGATCATATTTTTCATTTCCCTTAAATGAGTACCAGATATATGCTGTCCGGACGATGTCAAATGTAAAGTATTCGCAACATACAAGACAGCCGAGACCCGCCGTGGTTGCTTAGTGTCTACGGCGTTGCGCTCCTAAGCACGAGGTCGCGGGATTGAATGCCGGCCGCGGAGGCCGCATTACGGTGGGGGCGAAATGCAGAAACGCCCGTGTACCCTGCATTGGGTGCGCGTTAAAGACCCCTGGTGGTCAGAATTAGTCCGGAGTCCTCCACTACTGCCTGACTCATAATCAGATCGCGATTTTGGCTCATAAAACCCCATTCCTGTATAATGTGACTACTTCGTCTTCGCAGGTTGGCTGGTCCGGTTTGAACCCCGGGTTTTTCCAGCTGTCCCGGTACTCCAATGACGCCGCCGGATCTGGCCTGGCGGTGGGGTGCGGTGGACGAACAGTGCTTGAAGCCGGAGCGAGCGGAAGCGATCGCACGAACTCTTCCTCCAAAGCTCAGCCACACCAATCTGTGCTTGGAAAGCATAATTTGCCCGCCACGCTGACTCCGCAGACGAGGGCCTTCGACTAACTCGTGACACAGCGTGACATTGACGTTTTGGAAAGACGAAATTGACGCTGAACCTCTAAGTTGGTCATGTTGGTGAACGGGTCCGGACGGTCCTATTGACGCTTGCTGCCGTTGGATGCGATGAGACAGGCAGCTGCTGCCGCCGCCATATTTCCGAATTCAACTCGAGGGGGGTTTCACAATGTACGAGTTTGGCACAAGTTCGCTTATAAATCAAAAGCATTAGTCACGCCCCGCGCGAGGTATGTAACTCCTGTGCGCGCACCCACCACGGTTGGCCAAAGCCCAACTTATTTTTCGGCTACAGCGACGCATTGTTGAGCTGAGAGGCATCAACAACTTTGACCGCCGGAATGAACCACGCACAACCCGCTGTCATCAGTGATTTACTGAGCACCACTATCAAAAACATCGCGTCGACTATCACTGGCTTATGCATATATATCTTGTCGGGCTGTGATGGCCGAACTTTGCCTGCATTGTGGCGACGTAGCGCACAGCAAATAATTATCGGCACGTCACTGTAGCTGCTTGCAAGACGTCAATGCGCCGTGGGAGACGACGATGCCGAGGAGTACGCAGTATTTTGTAACGGCAACGTATTACAGCTGTCGTTTGAGATGACTGCTCTGTCATCGGTGATGTATCGCAGCCGCAGTGTTGCAAACACGGTCAGTGTCGAGAATCGCTCGCTTTTCTAGACCCCGTGTCCTGGAATGAGGACACCACCCACTCGTCCTCAAGATCAACTCGATAGTCTAAATAAATGTTTTTTTCTCTCTCTCTAGACCCCGTGCAATGGCATTTCTTCATCACAAGCACTGTACACTAAACAGTTGCAACACCTTCCTCCGTTCGAAGTCCAATTTCATACCTGCGCACAAGAGCCCTCACCTGCCAAAATGTGATTGTTGCAGTGTCGTTACGATATCCATCTGCGATCGCGGTTAGCTCAGCAGCAGAGGCAATCGGCAAGCACCTTGAAGTGCACAGAGGCACCTTCACTGGGCAAGCGATGACAAGCGATAAACTGTGTCGCTGGGAAGCACGCTCTTCTACGCAATGCATCGTGAAGGCTTCGCGCGCGAAAATGAACTGGTACATCTTCCCTGTGCTGCGTCACTACGGACTCTAAAATACCGTACAGCCATCTTTCAGCAGCAGGCGTTGCTCCCATCCCTATGTCTACAGTGACGCTCTTAGTTGGTAAAGCGGCGGCCTTAATAGCCTCAGTAAAGCGCCTGCGGTGAACAGCCATGCCACCACGCTGCGTTGTCATACCCCTAATAGACAAGAAATGGACAGATCATCGTCATGACTGACTTTCCCAGAGCATAGCACTGCAGTGCCCCTGGCGACTGCTCACCGAATCAATTCCCTCGTGCGTGCGACCCTCTATAAGGTACCCACTTGTAAGCTTTCACCTCACAGTCGCTACTCGCCCCAAAAAAGTGCTAAATTTACTAATTCGCTCGATCTCAGTTTGTCATCAGAAATGTATAGAATTCAAAAGGAAAAAGAGGACCCGAATTCAGAAAAACTTGTACACTAGAATTTTTCTTAAGAAAACATTTTAGCCAATTCGGATGCCACACATATCATTAGAGAAGGCGACCAGCCAATGGAAAAGCGAACTTACGAAAGAAAAGCTTTGGGAATCTGGCGCCAGATACTTTAGAAAGCAAATGTTTCTTATTTTATTTGTTGTTTTTAACGTATTCGATTGAGGGAAAGTGTAGGTGCAATAATACAGCGCACGTGCCCTGTTGGCATTCGACGGAGGATTGAAAAATAATGTCCCAAACAGGAGGCACGTCCTTGACGCGCCCGTGAAAGGCTTGGCAAGCGGCTCACAGCAAGTGTGCAGATAGACAACGGGACAGTCAAGGTATTTCTAAATTGCGTTAATACGTTGATAACAGTACGCGACGCTGGCGCGTTTCTTTGCGCACTCGTCTTTGGTTGAAACGCGACAGCACTGTGCCGTGCAGGGGCGCTATAACGTAAAATGATTCCAAACTGTTTTGATTCCAATTTCTGCAATCAGCCTCCAGGATTGGTCAAAGAATTCTCGGGCCACTCCCAACTTCGCCTGTCTGTCAAGCGACGTCAAGAAAACCGCGATAGCTCCCCATCTGATATAACGCGTACACACTGATTATGCATGATTAAACCGCACAAAAGAAAAAAATAATCATTCCTGATTCGACGCCTTTTCACCATTAGCCCCCTGATATTGGTGCAATGTTTTCTGGCGGCTACGCCCACTTCGCCAGTCTGTCACACGACCTCACAAAACCGCGAAACTCACCACGTCAAAAATGCATTATTATGCCGAACAAAACTGAAAATTTTTCTGAATAGCCACGGACTGCCCCGTCCCGAAAGGAATAGAAGATGGCGGCCTGCCGATCGCTCAGGCCTTCGCTACTCGCACCTACCGGTGAGCATGTATTTATTTGCGCATGATAAACCTTTTTGCTTGGCAGTAAAACGTTATCGAGCCCTTTTGGCATGCATACGACATCACTCTGCCAACTCTTCTTTGCTGAGGATTCGTTTTAGCGGCATCCTTGTCCTTCCGTTGGTTACACACCGACGAAGCCTAGTCACAAGGCTATTTGCATTTTGTGGCCCAGATGGCAACCGGAACGCTTGGTGGTATTCTAGAACGAGAGCCGCGGACAGGCCGAAAACGTTTCGCACCAAATTTGGATACTTTTCTATCCGGCTACAGTTCTAGACGCCTGTAGTAGGAACTGAAAGCAAAGCAAACGTGAATAATCACAGCGTGTTCCTACACAAAAACAAGTGAAGAACTAAGGTCGCTCTTGGTGAACAACGAAATGTGCGTCTCACACGCGCTGAAACATAGATATGTAAAGCTCGAGCACCGCTTCTGGCGGCTGCGGAAACCCGCTGTTCATGGACGCTCTCCCCAAGCGCCACTTATCGCTAGCGGTGGTTTCGCGTGAAGTGGGTAAATGTGAAACGAAGCCGCGTCTGTGTGCCGCAGTGCCGCTATGTTGATTGCATGTGAAAAATGCTTAAGACACGCACAAAATTAGGATGGGGAATGCGCGGCCATACCAAACCCCATTTGAGCCCACGATAAAACAATTCTCATGCATAAATTTAAGGCTCGGGAAGAACACTGCTAATACTCTTAAGACGGACGCTATCCATGCGTACTGCGGTGACCGTAAAGCGCTCGTCCATGTGGCGCAATAAATAAAAAACAGGAAAACGACACAAGTGAAATAACGTAATTGTTACAAGGGCGATGAAACAGTGCAATCGCAATAAGCAATCGCATTAGGCCAGGCAGTATCGAGGGCTTTTTGTAGTACATTTTCTTCTTTCGCGAGTCTTGTTTTTCAGCAACAAAGCAAC
This sequence comes from Dermacentor silvarum, assembly GCF_013339745.2. Taxonomy (NCBI): domain Eukaryota; kingdom Metazoa; phylum Arthropoda; class Arachnida; order Ixodida; family Ixodidae; genus Dermacentor; species Dermacentor silvarum. Next base: position 105,075,653 of record NC_051160.1, on the reverse strand, counting down.
AAAAATTTTTGAGCCAACTTTTTACACACACATATAAAACAAGAACAAATTAGAACACTTCTAAAATTTTTATTTGCTAAGGCAGTTTTTCCGACTTGTTGCTCTAGCTTCGCGCAGAATACCTCGGATCTACGCAGAGCACTAGTGTTCGAGGGTCCGACCTAGAGGCCCATCACTAAACGCGCCTGGGCCGCGCCGCGGCTTCAAGCCAAAGCCCGACCCAGGCCCGGCCAGGGCCCGCCAAAAATTGGTCAACCAGGCCCGGCCCGGGCCAGTGCGGTGTTCTATTCGTGACGGTGCGCCGGCCAACCGTAACACATCGCAATGACTCAGTGGCTATGGCGTTATTCTACTCAGCACAAGTCGTGTTCTGGATGCCTGACCGCAGTAACGACATCCTGACAGGGCCTGAATGGGAAATCGTCGTATACCCAGTTTTGGCTACCCGTTAGAGAAAATCTAGGTGGTCATAACTTTGCAGAAGAGCTTTAAGGAAAGTTTCCCATCGGTTCTCGTGCGGTAGCGGCAACGGCTGCAGGTAGTCGGTATGAGATGTTAAAAAGGAACCAACAACGTAGACTGCGTTGGAGTCCAGATACCAGGGGTGCTTTTCTGGACATTGCCATATTTCCGCCATGTTGTCGAACTTGCCATCTTTCCAGCTCTGGTTGGTCCAAAATAATGCAACAACCTCTGCGGTTCGCTCAAATTGCCGCGATCACACAACAACATCTGTGAAGGTCATTGCTTTTCCGTGCCCTTCTTTGCGGCGTCTCTCGTTGCCTCTGCCGGATTTGGATTAATTTTACACCACACTAATTATCAAATATATATTATCGTGACTTTAACATAAATTGCAGTCGCCTGGCCTAATACCAAAATGGCGACTCCAGATAATAAACCTGCCGCACGCAATCATGCTGCTACTTTTTGTCTACTGATACGTGCTTAGCTCCTAGTCAGCTCTCGTTCTCGTCTGCATCATCCATTCTAAAGTTGGGTGCATTCTTACCGAAATGCAAGAAAGCGCGAGAAATTTATTTACAGGGACCTCTGAAAACTGTATCATTAAAGCAGCCTTAGATGGCCTACAGAAGTGAAGGCTGACCACTTTTACGTGTGAAGTACCCGCAACCACACGCTTAATCTCGTTCTACTTATCCGCCTACTTATAGCAGAACTTATCTGTCTGCTTATAAGTACAAATGTTTTGCTAATATTATGCACTAGTCCAAATAGAACGGCGTTCCGCATAAAATCGCACAATACATAGATAGGGACGTCCAATATTTCGTTGTTTTTTTTTTTTGCTTCTTAAACACAAAACAATAAATTTGTGTTACTGGGGTTGTTCAATAAAGGTTTGCCCTGACCCACTTCCCTCTGGCGTCTAATGAAAAAATTTCGCACAGTGCTAGGCGTGCATCTCTATAGGCCAGAGAAATAATATTTACCTCTTTCCTAAAAGCTTTATTTGTTTCAATGGTCTGAAAAAGGTGGGAGCGTGGGGCAGTGGAGTACAGGGCTGTTAATAACTTTCTGTATGTCAAAGGCAACGCACCCAAACAAAGTTTTGAAGGAATAACGACTGTGTATGGGACAAGTGCTCCATCGTATGACGTCCTTAATTGTTGGCATCGGCAGTCCACATGCGGACGGAACTTGGTCGAAATGGCACCGATTTCCGGTCGACCTCATTCAGCCATTGATAAGAAAACTGTTGCAAAAATGAGGACAGTGATTTGGAAGATCACTGCATCACGATTCGAGAACTAGCTGAAAAGCTCTAGAACAATGTACGTACGGCCCATATGGAATAATATCAAGGAACATCTGGACATGCGAAAGGCGTCGGCGCTTTGGGTGCTCTCCGGCCGTGAAAATTTGCCTACGTGCCTTAAGAACGTAGACTATTTTGTAAGAGTAATTACGCTGGATGAAACATGGGTTTATTGCTATGAACCAGAATAAAAATTCCAGTCTAAACCATGAAAGCCCTTCGTCTCATTTCCCCCAAACAAGGCACCCAGGCAACCTTCAGCAAGCAAGGTAATGAAGAGATCAGCCAGAAGTGGTGATATTAGAGTTTCTGCCGAAACGTGCTACCATAACGGGGACCTATTTTGCTAAATTGCTGACCAAAGTAAGGGAAGCCATTAAAATTATCAGGCATGACATTCTGTATAAAAGAGGTTGTTTCACACACCTGAAACTACGTTTCAGAGTGTCCCGCATACTTAAACATAATGCCAGGTAGAGCTGTCAGAAAAAGTGTTCCAAATAATAAATACTGGCATGCAGAACACTGTTTCAGGTAACAGTGGCTTGTTTCACTTGAACACAGCTCCATATACTTATTGCTATGTACTTTAAGAGCAAGAAATTCCAATATATGGAACGCCAGATCATAGATTTTCCGATGGAAAGTCGAATATTGTTTCGATTACGTGAGTAAAAAAACTATTTGCAAAAAGTTTTCGTCTTATAACTGGAGGCAGAGTACCACAAGATTAAGAGTGCTGACACGTCAGGTTGACAGCCGTCAGTACAGGGTTTATGCGATCCAGACCTTCTCAGCGAGCCAAGCTAAAACCATTTTCTTTACTCGGCACGAGAGCATTACGCTTGACGGACACACGTATCCGTCTAACACAAACCACCCGCAACACAAAATTCAAGAAATCTGCAGATCCAACGCACATGTTCAAATCTATGTGAGGCGAGGCGTTAGTGAAGCGCTTCTTCAAAAGCTGTGCACCTAAATTGGACGCGTATAATTGCAGGTGTTGTTTTTCATAATATGCAAGCTGTACTACGATGTAATGTTCGTGCTTATGCACTACACCGCACACAAGTTATGCGCTAATGCAAATACCCGATCAGGCAAACGCACAGCGTGTGTGGTGTATGACGACTCTAAGTACATCTAAGCACTGCATGCCACAGAATAACTTGAATTGAAATATGGAAATTTACGGGCCAGAACCACAATCTGATTATGAGGCACGCCGTAGTGGGGGACTGCGGATTAATTTTGACCACCTGGGGTTCCTTAACGTGCACTTAAATCTATGTACACGGGTGTTTTTGCATTTTGCCCCCATCAAAATGCGGGCGCCGTGGCCGGGATTTGATCCCGCGACCTGGTTCTTAGCAGCACAACACCATGGCCACTAAGCAACCACGGCGGGTACAGAGTAACTGGAGGTTCGACGAGTTGGCATGGTTTATTCTGTGAATTGCGTGATGCAGCCTTAGTGAAGAAGAAAGGCACGTAGGACACGAGAGCGAATTCTCAGCTGGTATCTTTACTGAAAGTTATACGGTGATGTACGAGGATTGAACATCTCGTTCAAGTGTCACATGGTAGTAAATGTAAATAAATAACAACAAAATCCTGTAGAAATCTACCAAACAAAAGCTGGCATTTCGTATAAATAACAGGTTTCGTACGTAACACGCTTGGTAGCGCTGGTGATATTTTCATTATGGCCGCCAATGATCGATATTGCCACCAGTTTCAATGAATCATTTATGTTATAACGATGCCATTTCAGCTGGAAGTTATATCGACCATACGAGTATGAATTAGGATTCGCGAATATGGGAGGTCGGATGCCGGTTCCTGTGTGAAAAAGGAGCGGGAAGTAGAACTGAGAGCCTCGGCAATGCCGTAGAGGCACACGTTTGTTATACTGCTCTGTACCAAACAGCGAGCTATACTTTGTCCCCCATGTAGCTGCCAATACAAGCAGGGCCCGCCAGAGACTGGCGAAGCCACAGAAGTTGTTATTGAGAGTGCCTTTATGTCTGTAAACTAATTGGCCGGATAGAATAAAATTACCGTCTGGTGCATTTCGAAATAAATAAATAAATAGCAAGAGAGTTAAGCGACCTCTTTTCAGGGACTGCAAGGCTCTAAACGCTTTGAGCATTCATTTACAGGCTCTCTTACCGGAACTGCGTGCAAGCACTTTGCGTCTGGATTGATTACAGCTGTGGCACAAACGAAAAATGGAGTTGAATGACCGGAAGGTAAGACCAGGTTCCCAATGGCAAGGTACTCTGTAACGTGAGTTGCTTGTATTTGTGTGTTAATCGGTATGTTACTCGAAGCGTCCGTTACCGGATGTTTTCGCCACATTTGTAGCGGCTAGCCGACTTCCATAGACACGCACTTAGCCTCGATGTGTTCACGTGTTCATATTGAGTGCATTACGAAGCAAGGCCGATTCAAAGCCGTACAAAACTGAACACGGTAGCCCATGCTGAATGCATCGTGGCCAGCCTACACTAGAAGCAAGACCGCAACGAGAACAGAATGCAAGGTATGTTTTGTAGCATTGTTTTCTGTGTGCCAGTCTCCTAGATCTGGAATACCAGAAAAAACCATGTGTAGAGGATAAAATGCGTGCGTACAGGTTCAACAGGGAAAAGAAAAAGAATCAAATTCGATCCTTTTTTTATTATTGTTCTCTTTATTGGCCGTGTCGAGCCTGTACTCATGCCTCTTATTCTGTACGTTTTTCCTGGTCCTCAGAGGGAACTGTAATAAATCCGTTGTGAGTGGTAGCGCCCGTTATGTATGGTCTTCTGTTATTTGTGTCTGTGTTGCTTGTGGTACAACTGGTTCACGAAGAATAAACACTTTTTCGGCATTTGCACATGTTCGTGTTTCAGCATTCCGTTTTGTTACATTTTTGACGTGACTCTGGTGCATATGTTCGTGAATGCTGTATTTTGAACACGCCATCAAACAAGGAAATTATCTTTAGTTGCACAAGAGCATTAGATATTGTGGACTGCTCAGGAACATTTGTTTTGTCTTTGTGTATTTGTGTTTTCTGCGTTTACGTGAACTTTAGAACAAGTTGTCGCTTTATGGTTTTGTCTATTCTTTGTATGAAACTATTACATGGTTCTCGGCACATCTATTGACCCTTTTCGCGGCGATCCCGTGGGCGCTGCCATGTTTGATCACCTGGTGACGCGTCCATTGCTTGCCTCAACTGCCTCCGTTGTCTCCTTGTTTACAATGGAAGTTTACGATGCCGCTGCGGCTTAGAAAACCTCTGTTTTGGGAGATATCGTAGACGGTGACTGGGTGAACGACACGAAGCTTTGATCACAGCTTCAGAGGACATGCAAAAGCGCTTTCGGAGCCGATTAACCTATGTCCAAGCGGCGCAAGCAGCGTATATTGTGCTTGTTCTAAAAGCGGGGCTAAATATGTATTCCAAGCTATCCAAACATTTCGCTCATGAATTGAATCAGGATTGGTGTGTTTTGCTCTCTGTACTTTATTTGGCAAATATTTTGAAGCAGCGGCTTGTCAGTTTCTGACTCAGTGAAGTTCGTCGGTGCGGCCACTATCTGATTATTTTCTGCCTAGCTCGCGGGCGTGCTCAGTTCCGATAGATTTGTTCTTGCTGCGCACAAGGCTTAAAACGTAGCTGTTCTGCATATTTCAATACCTTGTAGCAAATATATATTACAGCTAGTCACTCGCTTACTCTTTTGGACCGTCACGAAACATTCAGCTTCGACCATTCGTGCGCTATCGATGTAGTACCGTCACTTATTGTGCGTATATAGAGCGCATATATTCAAGTGTGCGCCCATTCACTTATTCTTGATAAGTTTTCCTGCCATTTGGGATAAATGTGTATAGATAACGTGCGCGAAACTTACTATGACAGGAAGCGGCGCTACACCCTTTCTCATTGTTTAACGAATGGCACTCACTCTTGCCGACGTTCTGGGGCTGAAGCCCTTCCTTTGAAGGTTAGCGATACAATGCTGGCGGATGAGCAAATTTCTGTATCCTCGAGGAAAGCCGTACATATGGAAGTGCCGGTAACACATTCGGACAGTTGCAGCAGCGGTCCGCGAACTTGGCCACACAGATTCATTCCATTCCTTAATTAACATGACAGTCACTATTTTTGCAGCCAACTACTGCACACGTCTTCAATCCACATGATTTAATCTAGCATGATTGGAGCACAGTGCGATAGCAAAAACTCAGCTGCATTTCCGACAGCTGATGGCACAGAAGCAAGGTAGAAGCGGCAATGGTTTCGTATTCGTGCGCGGTCGCTGAGGAGACGTATGGCGCGCCGCCGTAAGCGCCATCTCGTTTCTCTAAAACAAACTGCTCCGCGAAAAGGGTCAATAAATTCGGAGGAGTATATAGCTGATACCGTCAACAGACACCAACATTGTCTTCAATGCAGATAAGTGGGGCAATTATCAGTGTGTGCAAGTTGCAGCATCATGTCCTGAGTCATTACAAAGTAGAATGTGGGACGCGATACATGAACACTAGTTGATGGTGTATATTACAGACGTAATAAATTCAACTGAAATTATAGCATTGTTACTCTACGCAACATTTGAATCTGACATATTTTCTTTCAGGGGCCAGACATACTACAATGCCTGCTGTCGCTGCTTTTTTCATGGCTCTGATGGTTTCCTGCTTCGCTTCTCCATATGAAGAATGCCTAGGTAAACAATAAATTGCGCAAGATGGCTTGATTACCTGATTACATGCGAATTTGAATTGGCATAAGCATCCATCTCTATAAGACATGTATATTTAAAACTTCGCTTACATAACTGCAAAAAACTGACCAGGGGACTCAATATTTGACTCAATAGTGAACTTTTTCTGAAAAAGATTGAACATGTAGTTTCGTATTCGAACCTTCCAAAGACAATATTTCCCTTAATCAATTTCTACAAAATAGGTACTAGAGACTAATGGTTAAGCCCAGTTTAAAGCCTTGACTCTTTTTGTGATAGTACAACACTAAATAGGCCTACACACATCCCTGCGTCTGTTTCCACATGCATCCTCAGGCCTCCCTCAGACAGCTGCCCTAATGCGTGAAAATAGGTCCATAGCTAACAATGATCGCATGCATAAGAAGCTCATGTAGACGTTACTAAATTTTACAAGTAAAATGACCGGGAAAAATATTTAAGTTTGCCGTCTCGAGACGCGGAAGCAGTACAAGGAGAAGAATTATCAAATTATTTATGTGAGAGCGCTTGTTTAAAGTTGTACCCTTCAGAAAGCAGTGATACAGGGCGAAGAGATGTTCAAGCAGTTGTTAATTGAACATATGATTTAGTCACGAAACATTCAGTGTGACACATCGCTGCACCAATTTTAGCGCATAGCTTATTGCAGAGTAGCTTTACCGAAAAAAATCTAACAAGGGCTACGAGTTACTAGATCAACTCGTCTTTCGCGCAAAAAAATGTTGCTTTCAAATGAATATATTCTGCACTTTCGGTAGTAAATCTCGCAAAGAAGTTTTTTTTTTTTGCTTAGCATTCTAAACTCAACGTACAAAACATGTTTTCTTTTCAATGTAAATGTCGCTTCAAAGGGTGAGTGCTAGAGGTGGTTTGTAGTGTATGTCAACACGTAATATTTCAGCCTATGTATGTCTACAGCCATTTCAAGGCTTCCAACAGTGATCTCCGCTTACCCATCTCTTGTGCCAACTGACACCACCTTATAGCTGCAAATCTCCTGACACGTAAAACCCCCGAAGAGAAGACAAACTTCTAAATTTTATCGTACAACCTACAGTTCTCTGCAGTCACCAACGGCACTTCTTTTTTCTTGAAACCCATTCTGAAACTCTTGCAGACCTGGTCCATGCTTTACATGGCCTGCCAAACTCCACCTCGTCCACTTAATTTCAATTAGATTATCAGTTATAGCCGCATTTGCTTTCTAATCCGCATCGTTGTCTTCACGGCCCTTAACGTCATGCCCATCCCGTCTATTGGGCATTACGCCTATCAGGGTGTTGACGTATGGAGTAGCGGTATAACATCGAGTTTCTACATATAAACTTGAACAAGGCTATGATTTATGTACTCCTACACAAAAATGAAGAACTTAGCATGTTATCGTTGTTATCGTTGTTATTTTCAGAGCACCAGCTCGTACCCGATGCTGCCATCAACAATGCCGTCCTTGCACTCACAAAGGGCGAACACTCGACCGATGGCTCTGTGTTTGAGAAATGGAGCTCGGGCCCTCTCGTCGTGAACGTGACATCATGGCACTCCAACATAGAGAACACTTTACAACCATTCACGCGATCCTGTGAAGGAGGAGACGCCACGGTAGATGCAGAGTTTGAGGTCAGCTGGGTCGTGAGTGCACAGTTCGCTGTCGGTGAAGAAGAGGATGTATTGGGCGCTGTTGACGTTGTTTTCAGGCAAGCGGTGGCGAAGGTGCGGTTCCAGTTGAGCATGTTTTCTGCAAACGAAACATTCACGCTGCACCCACTGGCTGCGCGGGCGACGTGGCCAGGAACTGTCTCAGCGAGCGTTTACAGCGTCGCTCATGGATATTACGGGGGACCCGTGGACATTCTCGCCAGCCTGTTGGCTAAATTCTACGCGTTTGAGATACTGAGCTGGAACTCGGCGCGTTCCGTCATTACAAGGCTTTTCGTAGACAGAGCAAATGAAATGGGCCCTTTTTATGTAGAGTTTTAGCAGATTTCTTTTTATCATATCCCCTTCAGGTGACAATTCTCAACACTGAAACTATAGTTTCACCCCATGTCTTGTAACTAAGATACATATGAGACACGTACAGCTGCAGAACATGTCAAGCATATTTCATTATTAAGTTCATTTTGTCAGGTTAACAGAATGTGCCGTATAACCCACCCGGTTATATGGTGACGTCGTGGCGGTGGCGTTGCGGTGCTAAGGCTGAGCTCATGGGAATAAATCCCAGCCGCGGTGGTCCCATTCCTATAGGCCCGGAAAGCGAGAAAATTCGTGTACCGAGCATTCGACGCACGTTAAAGCACCCCAGGTGGTCAAAATTATTTTGAAATCCCACACTACGGCGTGCCACATAATCATATCTTGGTTTTAGCCCATAAATGCCCAAAATTTCAATATTTTTTTTTTACTGAAGCCGCTACAAGACGGCATTTTGACATCGAGATCGAATACCCAGTCGTCTATCTTCCAACTCGATTTAATAATGTACTTCGCACATATTTTTAAAGCTTGCAAGGTCCAATGCATAGTGTTTGAAGATGCATGACACAAGTTTTAAAAAAAGTTTTCATCAGTTATCTTGCTTTTTATGCGCTATCTTGGCATGCACAGTTCTGTATAAAGAGCCTGAAAGGGTTATTTCTGTATTTCTTCATTTCAATAAAACGTATAATAATTTTCCTTGTGCTTTCCCTGGCTTCATTTTCTTTTCGTGTTGTATGGGTAAAATGAAAAAAAAATTTTGCCGCCGCTCGGTTCCCCATATTCTTCATGAACAATTGATGACATTTAAACAAAACCATTCGACACATTGACTTACCATACATTTGCTGGATTATCTAAGTGAAGCTCTTTTTAGATCACAGCTCTTGGGCGCCCGCTCCTGGGTGGAGCATCGGCGTCCCTCGGCCTATACGCGCGAAGGCGCTCATGCCACTGCTCGCACCTTCGTCGTCATCTTCCACACATGGCTCTGATGCCGCTCATCATGCCAACGTTTACACACTGCCCCTCCCTCACTTTACTGCTTCCTCACTTTTCCCGGTGTTATAATGTCGAATAGCATTTCATTTCTTCTTGTTTATCAGATTGAAAAGGTCGGCCAATTCTAACCGAACCGAAATGTTTCGTCATTCGCGCCTTCATCGTCGTATTCTTCCCCAGTTGGCGCCGACGCCGGTTATCATGCTAGTGTTCCCATACTGCCCCTCCCTCTGCGAAGGCGCTGACGGCACTGGCCCACTGCCAGTCGGCGCGGTTATTTGGGTCTCAAATTGTTTTGCATCAGTATATCACGAAATGAAAACACGCATACAGCTGCGCTCAAATTTCACTTTAGGGAGTATTGTAAGCATCGTACATTTTTTCCCTCATCCTTAGCGATAACAGATCATCACGTTATATGCCATAACCAGCAGAACGAACTGCACCATTGCTATATTTAAGATGGTGTTTTTATATTCCTTAAAAACGTTTAAGGATCTGCTAATCAAAGCAAATTTCTTGTATACCCCCGAAGTTGCATTCTTCAGGATATCGTGTAGTAGTCCCTGAGAATATGTCTTAATACATTATGCGGTTCACCTTACAGCGGGCGTGTTTATGCTAATGTGTGCCTCTTTTATTCCACCGGTTCCTGATTGCTTACATCTCAATAAAATGTGAAAACATTCTCAAGCTGGGTTGTTAAATAATGGGTCTCATTAGGACCATGTTGGTGACATACCCGTCTTTCAAAACTAGCATATAGAAGTACGCATGGGTTCAAGCGACAATTCAAGACTCCTGTTCAGCTAGACAATGTCCACTAGGCAATGTAGCACCTTCATCCATCTCAAGCGCCGAAAAATACTGATTTTGGTGGTCTGGCACGTGTTTCAAGAAATCATCATCAAAGATTACTCTGACAACAAGTATTGTTTCTTGAAGCTGCTATGTAAAGCATTGTACTGGGATGTGAAAGATTACACGACAGGAAATTGTCTTTACTGGTTATTGGAGCTTGAAAGGGGAATAATTTACACTTACGCGACCAAAATGAGTCATTACTGAATAACCCCACCCCCTTCAGTAATTTATACCAAGGTGTAAGAACTATTGTTACAGCGTGCTCTGTGCAGTGTGTTACAACGTGGTCGAACTGTGGCTGCAATGCCTAAAGGTGGCGCTGACGGTTCCGAGTTATTTCAACCCAAGGGCTCAAATTCCACCACATATGTCACATTTTGCAATGGCGGTATTTTGAGCCAATCCCCAGTGACATCACGCGCAATCCGACGAAATGGCGGCACTTGAAATTATCCAAAATACTACCCTGTAAGA
>NC_051160.1:105047284-105059784 GCF_013339745.2 Dermacentor silvarum | reverse complement strand
CGACGCGCTGTACGCGCTGATTTGACTCGGTGACGATTCAGTTACGTGCTTTGTCTTGCGCGTTGTATTAGTGTGTCAGTTACGTGCTTCGTCTTTCGCGTTGTGCTAGCGTGTTCAGCGTAGTGCAGCTTCCATATGCACGACGGTTGCTCATGGTCATCGACGTTGGTAGTCGTGATGGAGGAGACGTGCCACCAGGCGTCAGCGTGGGTGCATCAACGCCTAAGGGCGCTTTAGCCACAAAACACCAATAGACATTATATATCAATGTGCAATAAACATTACACTACTTCTGTGAAGACACGTTTCACTTTCGTGTTCTATACCGATTCCTATATAAGAGGGATCAACCACATTTTTTACACAACTGGCGAGTGCATGACGTAGCGATAGCACAAGCGACGTCACGGGCAAGCCCACCGATTTCTATTCGGCCACATACACGGAAATGAAACACGCTAATAATAGTTAATCTTGCCGCGGTCTTAGCATGACTGACATCGCGTAACATTAATTGGGTTATGCAGCACATTCTTTTCTCCCATTCTTTTCTCGTGGCAGCTAGAGGGCCACCTGAGACGTGGTGTTAGACAGCAGCAGGGCTGGGCAACGATACTTTGCCAACTCTATCATGATAAGATACAAGAGAGAGAGAGAGGGAAACGTGAAGGGAAAGGTAGGGAGGTTAACCAAGGACGTGCCCGGTTGGCTACCCTACGCTTGGGGAGAGGGAAAGGGGAAGAATAGATAAGGAGCGAGAATACGAAAAAAAAGAAAGAAAAAACACATAAATAGTCAGTTATTCACACAGTCAGTCGCAGAGGAAGATCCACTGTCGCAAGCGCTCATATAGTCCAGTCTCCTTCAAGAACTGAAGAAGAGCTTTTGTGGCCTTTCGCATGCAGGAATGCGTAGGCCATGGTCCCAGAATCTTTTCCTCTGACAGCACTCTGCTATCTAACATGCTGAGTTGAGTTTGAAGTATCCGTCGTTGAGCGTCAAAAGCTGGGCAATGACACAGAAGGTGCTCTAGCGTCTCATCGCAGCCGCACAAATTGCATGCCGCACTGTTAGCCATTCCTATTAGTAATGAATAGGAATTTGTAAATTTGTAAATAGGAATTGTAAATGATACGATACAAGATACTCTGGCCGCGAGTATTGGAGAAACAGATATGCAAGATACTACCGCAATTATTGTAACCGACGCGATACTTTCCATTTGTATCTTAAGATACTTCGATACATTCCCAAATTTGTCATTATATATATATATATATATATATATATATATAGTAGTAACTGGATTTTTCAATGGGCCAAGCGTTTTAGGAAAATCAGAAGCACAACTTCGCGGTTATCTTAGGTTTATTATTTTCCCAACAGTTTCGGTCGGTGGACCGACCTTTTTCAAGGGATTATATATATATATATATATATATATATATATATATATATATATATAATGTAGCAGGAAGCGCGTATGCACAAAAATGTTTGGAAATTTCTTAACTCCGACCAACTTTGTTTTATCTGCATGAAATGTCTGTTAGTAACTCAAAAATTTTGCCTTTCTTGCTCAAAGTATAATATTTTCATTCCGAAACAATTGGTTGGGGTTGCTTTAGATGCTTTACATGAAAGCTCTTTATACGCTGCGTTGTCAGCGGTCTTTGCTAGTCGCTTTGTGATTGATGACCAGCTAGCGTGTCGCGACCTAACTACAAGAACGTCAATAAGAAACCCCTGCACGATGGCTCATATACTTGTATCTTGTATCATAAGATACACGGTACATTCTTTCATTTATCTCAAATACAGATACTGATACACGTCTTGCCAGACGTATCATGATAGAGATACAAGATACCCAAAGAGTATCTGAGATAGTATCTAACATAAATGTGTGTTCTCGTATGTATGTACGATACTGCCCAGCACTGGACAGCGGTGCTTTTTGGATCCACCCAGGTCGCAACGCAATAGGTTTGAACATTTCTTCGCCGGAGCCCAGAGTTCGCGACACATACTGTGAGGGTAAAGAGCTAAGGGTAACGAGGACGTAGACAAAATAACTACCTCGCGGTGATGGATCGACAACAAGCTCAAACAGCCCCCCCCCCCCCCCCCCTGCTAAGTCAAGACACCTTGTCTAGATCGCGCACCTGACGACCAAGGCTTCGTCCCGAAAGTTCGCTGCGTGGAGGTTGGCCTTAAGACAAAAATCGCTGCCCATGGCATTAGGCGAACAGCAGGGCGAGAGGAGGCACGGCATTTCGTAAGCGTAGCCGTGCATAATTACATTCGGCCGGTTTCTCGCCACGTGTTATCGCTAATATCGCGAGCGCAGTACGCGCCTCGTGCATTACAGAGAAGTGTTTTGACCTCCGTGCGAAACGTCTGTCGTCAGGCTATGCTGAAGCAAGGTGTGAGACTGGGCTGGTTAGTATTCCATTACGATATGCACTGAGCGTCCTTGTCGTTCCTTTTTCGTCTTTCTCTGCCGGCCCCGCTGTGCACATCGTTGTGCTATCACCGTAGTCGCCGTAGTCGCCTGCTGTCTTACACAAGCTCGCGTCATGCGTACAGCTGCTCGCCTTACACAAACACATTGGTCCATCTGGCAATGCTTTGCGGTACCACGAGCGAGGTTGGATAGCTCGATAGTTGCAAAATGCTTCGCGTAACATCGACTCCTACAGGTCGACGCACCAGCACAATTTCTTTTTTGGTACTTAGTGTGCATGTCGTTCATTTTTTTTTTCATATTTGTGAGGGAAGGAAAGGAGGGGTTAATATATGCATGAGCCAAATGGGCATGAGAATTTGCCAAATATAGAACAAATCCGTCTGAACTTGATAGGAGGAGAGGTATCGGCAAGAAAGTAAAGCATTCCTACCTCCAGTGTGAATCACCCATTTATTTATTTATGTATTCATGTTGCCTCACAGGCTCCAGCATCGGAACACTGTGTGAGGGGGGGGGGGGGGGGATTACATAGATAGGGTAATGTCAGGAGCATGAGTAAAATGACTATGCAAAACAATGCTTATTGACTGTCAGTACCCATCACTGAAAAGTAAACACAACATTACACAATTGTTAATAACGCATTAGTATTTAGAAAAAATGGCCGTTACTTCGGCCCTAAAACTAGCTGGATCACGGATCTTCACGATGTGCTCAGGAAGACCATTCCAGTGAATGATAGCCTGCGGCAAAGCCGATGAATTAAATGCAACGGTTCTACCAGAAATGCGTTGGAAGCTTAGAGGGTTGTTTAAACGACGTGAGGTGCGGTAAGGTTGTGCAAGAGGCAGCGTTGAATGATTGACGCTATAGACTATCTTGTGGAATAGACAGATTAGGGCGACTATTCTCCTTGATTGCAATCTAGAAAGGGAGAGCGATGATTTAATGTTTGTTACGCTTGAGTGGCGGTTGTAGTTGTTGGAAATTAAACGTGCGGCACGATTTTAAACCAATTCGAGGGAACTAATTAAATAAGCCTGATGAGGTGACCAAATGGGTGATGCGTACTCGAGTTGCGGCCGAACAAATGTTTGATATGCAGAGAACATGGAGAGTGAAAGAGAGAGAAGTGATACGGGAAATGCAGGGAGATTAACCGGAAGAGCTTCACGTTTGCTGCCTTATATCAATGTAAAGGTAAGGGGAAATGAAAGATGGAACGAATAGCGCAAAAAGAATTCTAGCGCGCAAAAAAAAAGGTGTGTGTGGGCGAAAGAACGGGGCGGGGGGGAAGGGGCACACCAGGCATATCGATGTATCTCTAATATACGTCACAGGAACGTAGAAACTTCGAGAAGGCCGTGACCGACTTTTGGTGTGACGACCAGCGATAGGCCGACATTCCAGGATTGTCTATTACCTCTTGGACTTTTATCGTGAACATAGGTGGTCTGCCATTGTCAGTATTGGCATTTTCTGTTCTCGAAGAAATCGAGAGGTAGCCCTGGTCATACCGAAACCTCAACCGTAGGCCGTGAAAGGGCGAATGCAAACAGACAACGATGTTGTGGTCAAAGTGTCGAACCGAAACTGTTTTTCGGTTGTTCTGGCTCACGTTTTGGTTTGGTGAAAGCTGTTCTGTTAACATCCGATTCAACTCCAAAGCAAAAATAAAGGAAATTGTGACTGCTCAAGCTAGTTTGAAACTGCGTATGTTCGTTTGCATAACCTATGATTAACTGCAGGAAGACAGCCCTAATTTCCGTGGTAAAAAAAAAGGACAGTGCTCCTGGGATGCACGGAAAGACTGAAAATAATAATAATAATTAGGTACACGCGTGGTTCTTCGTGTCGCAAGTGTACCAAACAAAAACTATATTGTAGAAGCATGCCTCAGAAGCAATATGTGATTTCTATCTCATCTACTACACTTTACGTACCAGTGTGACCAAAAGCAGCGGCCTAGCTATTAAGTGCTTCGTCATTGCAGTGGTTATGCTGGTCTCCTACGATCGCAGAGCTATTTGACGACCGCCAATTACAGACACTCACGAGTGTATTACTAAGATGGCTGTTTTCCGACAACCACGTTGACAACCACTATAACGGTGCCAGCGCGTATAAGATGAGAGCAAGCCCGTGTTGATTTACATACGAGGTAGCATACATGTACAAGTGCTTGAGCCACGAGTGCTGGCAACGTGAGGATCAAAAGCTCCAGAGAAGGTGTTCCACGTGAGGCAAAAAAACGCTTTTTTCGGTTCAGTTCCTGAGTCATTTCCTTTTAAATTGCAGTTGGTGCAGAAATGCCGCTTTTTATTTTATTTTCTCTTATTTTATTTTATTTCATAACTTTGTTTTCGGATATTTTCCCGTTTCATATTCTGGTTGCGGTTTTATACACCTGCTCAGGTATCTGACACCCAACATTTCCCATCTTTAACATGCCGTTATTTACACGTTCATTTCTTCCTGCGAACATCCTTTCATCTGCAATTATGCCGCATTTCAAGGTCCATTCAAACCTTTGCTCATTTAAAGCATTTCTTTCTGCCCCCAGCGTTCCGTCCAGCCTCTTCATTTGCCTTCTTCTAGCCTATTTTATCCACATTTCTCCTTGACCGCATAAGACGTTGCCGGACTACTAACTTTACCAGGCAAAACAGCGCGTAGAAGAGAGATGATATCCTGGCAATATCCTGCATATTGGTGAGTTTCTGCTAGCAATTCCTTAACACCCTTACCCATACCTCCGTCTTTTTTCGGATATCTTGCCTGAATTGACAGCAAGCTGAATTCTTTTTGCCTCCTTTGGTCTCCAGTTTGGGGATTGCCACGTCCGTCGTCGTAAAGGCCCATAATCATAAGTAATGCATACTCAGTCCTTCCTCTCCCATTTACCTAACATATCCGTAAGGAGCAGGTTTTCCGGCAATTATTTTCTTTTCCTTAAAAAAAATATTTCTTTTTGAAGCACCTTGAGAGTTCTGAGAAAAAATATATTCGCGCACAACAAAAGAATAAACAGTGCCAAAGTATTCTGCGCCTAGATAGATACATTCATCCAGTGTATCATTCGAGGAATAAGAATCAGCCTTTTTTTATTACATGGAATTTAGCAGATGTTGTGGCCTTTAATTGGCGCTGGCTACTCCTTTTCACATGGAGACATGGAAAAAAAAGAATTAACATACCCGCAATAAAACTAAAACAATAACACCTTACCACTCTTATCATGTCATCGCCACATTCTCACATAGTCCCCGTTCCATAACTTAATCTATTCGCTGCCCACCACACACTGTTCTTCTGTCCCGTCGATCACAACTCACTGGTCATCTTCAAGAATACCTTAACTTCAGGTAGCTAACTGCAGGTGGCTAAACCCACGTTCGCGCACGAGCACATTTTAAGCCTCGATTTCTGCCGAACATCGAAAGACTAGAATGTCCTTCGTCGTCAAGTCGTGGCCATCACGTTCTCATCACAATTTCTTCGAGATGTAACACGTTTTTTTGCTCGATTTGAAAACAGTGGTGCCACCTTTATGCTGTATACCCAACTTTTATGTAACACCTCTTGTATAACAACCACTTTAAGGAAATAAAGTGAATTGAGGGGTGACCAATATATCAAACGAGCACTGACGAAACCTTCGAGTAAAACAAGTCAAGTTGCACCTACTAAGTCTTCTATTTGTGTTGGCCAAAGCGCGTCATACCATATATGCATTTTGCTAGTGTTTAGCACTGGCCTTGTTGCTACTACATCTTTGCAAGTGCCAAGTGCCGAAACTTGGAATAAATGGGACAGCTAGAAGAAGAGGCACGCACAGCTTTCTCGGCTTCCGTCAGTTTTTGTCTCAAGTTTCTGCGCTGAGCTGCTAGAAAACATACATACATGGTTCCAAAAGGTGACCGACTGCAGCTCACTCTCAACCACACAGATGCTGGCGTCACCGGCCCCACCCAACGCGGCAGGTCTCTTGCGCTGGCACGCACCACCCCTTTCCTGCAGTGTTTGTCTCCCGATACCCCGAGCACCTCACGTTCGAAGGCGTCACGAGGATAAGAAGTACACATACTCTTCCGTAGGCACTGCACTGCGCGTCTCGCAATCTCGAGCGGTCGGGGTCGATTCTCCTCTTGACTGGAAGTGCACAATCGTCGAAGCAAGCTGTTTAAACCAGCGCTCTCTTCCGCGGAGCCGCTCAAGAGAAGCCAAGCTCCTCTTGGCGCTGTTTGGAGTGCCCGCATCGGGACCAGTGGCGTGTCCGTTCGCTAAATATTCTTATCGCCCACAGGACGCAAAAAGCGGCGTTCACGATGGCCGCAATGTGAAGGAGGCCGTCGTAGGATCCCTGCTGATCCCGGTAGTAACCTGGAAGTGAAGACACCAGCAACTTATGAAGGGAACGTTAGATCGGATCGTACTTGATGCTCGCGATAGCATAGTCAGGGAGAGGAGTGGGAAAGAGGGCGGGATTTATTACAGCATCCAGTATTTCGCAACCGGAGACAATAAGGGAAAACAAAGTAAGACTACCGGCAAGATAACACGTACAGCCTCGCACATTTTTAGCTATATCGCGCGAGCGTCCATCGCGGGTAATTTTAGCGCCTTTCAGCGGCGATAGTCAGCGAGTTCGGCAGAAGTACTCTCAAGTGCACTAAGCACTCTCTTGTGCAAGAGTCGTCTAATGCGATGTTTCCCTTCTGGACGACGTGCGACCATACTATAGTGTCCTCGCGCGATATAGCTAAAAATGCGGGAGGCTGCACAACAACAAACAAAGGCTGTTCGTATAAAAGGTATTTAGCTTCCATTTTATTTCAAAAAGATAGCGAAAATCTTGTAACATTTACAATAACTACAACTTGCAAGAATTGCAATAACTTCGAAGCAACGCTATGTGAAGAACCGTCTGATTTTGATTAGCTCCTACGCCAGATAAACGCGATAATCGATTACTTTATTGCCATAAATATTTGAAACAACATTAAGCTTTCTTGATTTTTTTTATTTTATAAGTACCTTCGAGAGCCCTCGTGGGGCATTGTGTAAGGGTGGCAGTACAGTAAATACATAGATAAAGATTAAAATACAATGACACGTTAACAAAGTAAAACACCGATTACTGCAGAAGGATGCGAATGAACCCAAAAAATTAACAAGATACACTATAAAAGCAAGGGAATAAAAATGGCATTGAAAGTTGAAAAAATTGGCATTGAAAAAAAAATGAAAGCGCGAACAACTTACAGAAGATCGTTTTCCAGTAAAAAAGAAAGAAAAAAAAGAAAAGATAAAAAATAGACATGTCGGCAACAGTACTATAGGCAATGGCAATGGGTAAATTCAAACATCAGATTTTGGCGCATAGATATTTTTTAAGATTATCGCAAAACTTTTCATGATCTCGCTCTCATGCAAGGTTATCCGGAAGGTCATTCCACAAACGGATAGCTCGCAGGAAGAGCCGATAAGTTGAATACGTCAGTATCACCGTACACGCGCACTAAGCTGAAGTTATGCAGTCTGCGTGAAGTTCGATGAGCGAGATTAAGGTGTACAGAGGACGTCCTAATGGTGAGAATGAATTTGTGGAATAGTGATAAAAGAGCAATGTCACGACGCGTAATGAATGGCTCAAATGAAAGGTCTTGTTTAATTTGTGTTATTATGCGTAATGCGTAATCTCCTTATGCGTAATGAACCGACTGGCTCTGTTCTGAATGGTTTCTAACGTGTTGATCAGATATTGTTGAAACGGGGACCAACTTGAGGAGGCGAACTCAAGTTGAGAGCAAGTAAAAGCGAGATAGGCCTGTTTACCTACACTGGAGGGAGTATTATACCGGTTACGGCGTAGATAACCTAATGACCTTGATGCGTTAGCCCAGATGGAAGTGATATTGGCGAACCAAGAAAGATTCGAGGTTAGGTTGGTGCCTAGGTACTTGTACTGCTTAGTACGTCACACAATGTTATTACCAATTTTATATAGACCGCTAGAGTTATGAAGTTTACTGCTAAAGGTGATTACTTTGCACTTGGAATCATTTGATGTCATTAACACCACTCACCAATACGTTCAAGGTCCTGTTGAAGGGCGATATGGTCACTATTGTTGTGAATTGAACGCTAAATAATACTATCATCAGCAAAAATACGCGCATACAAGATGATATGCTGTCAGGCAAGTCATTGATGTAGATAGAAAGTGTAAGGGACCTAGAACGCTGCCTTGCGGTACCCCAGTGGAAACGTAACAAAGTGATGAAAAACAATTGTTTACTAGAGTAAACTGCTGCCGATGTATTAGACAATTACGGAGCCATGTTGACGTAAGTGAACCTAGTATTAGCGATGATAGTTTTAAAATCAAGCGGCAGTGAGCTACACGATCAAAGGCTTTAGCAAAGTCTAAGGGATGTGCAATCTGTCTGTACCTTAGAGTTCACGTTAGGATGCAGGTCAGAAGTAAATTCAAAGAGTTGAGTCTCACAATAAAAACCTTTGTGGAACCCAAGCTGATTAGAAATAAAAGAAACTGTTAGATTCTATATGATCGTAAATATGAGAACCTATGATTTGCTCAAGCATTTTGCAGCAAATGCATGTCAAGGAAATAGGGCGACAATTTGCAGGTGAATTTCTATTTCCACTTTTATCGACTGGCACCACCTTCGCTATCTTCCAGTGATAGCGAAGGTGCTGATAGCGAAGGTGGTTCCAGTTTTTTCTAGTGAATACTTTCTTGTTAGGACAGTTTTATTGATCTGCTAATGGCATGATGCACGTTTTCTTATCAGAAGAACTGGCGCTGACATACTCGCTCGGGTTTTATTCTAAGGAACTGGTGTGGGGCGGTATCTATCCACACCAGCGCACTTTTGTTTTCTTCGGGTCACTTTTTTGCACGAAACTCCACTAAACTTACGAGGGTGGCAGTTTGGGCTAGTTCGTATTCCATAGTCTAATCAGAGTAAAAGCGCAAAAAAAGAAAGCATGACAAGCGACATGGACAAGCGCTTACTTCCTACTGAGTGTAATGCCGGAAATAAAGTGATGATTTATGATGATGATGATTGTCGCTAGACAGCAGTCCTGTCTTCTTTTGCGCTTTTGCTCTTACCAGTTCTGTAATCAGTCGTTTCCTTGTTCACTAAATTTCGTCGTCACAACAAGAAAACTGCTCGCTTATGCGAGGTAGGCGTTACGTAGGAGTGCAGCGTACTCACCCACCAACATCGGCCTCGTCAAGAGCACCACGCCATTGCAGAACGACAAGCCGCCCATCATTACGGGCAGGTGTTCTATTCCGAAGTCCCTGACTAGCAGCGGCGCTTGCAGCGAATGCCTAAGTCCGTTGCTGACTCCTATGAGCGCCGAGCAGACAAGCATCGTGGGAAAAGTCCTGAGCCAGACGAACAGCTCGAAGCCAGCTGCTTGAAGAACGTACCCGAAGAGCATCACAGAGTCCAGCGTCAACAGCCCCGAGTCGATGATGACGCCACTCAGCGCCCTGCAGACGAGGTCGCCGGCCGCAAAGGCGTACACGAGGAACGCCGCTCGAGATGGGATTACACCTCGGTCGGTGGCGATGTCCACGTACAACAAGAAAAACGTTGTCAGTCCGAAGATTATTATGGAGAAGGAGAGCGCGTCCAGAGCAAATCGAGGCGTCGCAAACCGCCTCGCGTTGGCAGTCAAGTCCTGGAAGATCCCCTCGTCCGCTTCTTTCACCGCGGTCGTGGATCGGAGGATCGAGCAAAAATTCCTGAGATTCCTCGCATAATTAGGGCCCACGGGCACCTTGGGCACCGGTACCTCGGTTTTACTTTCGAGGACGGCTTTCGTCTCCTCGGAATCACGTTCTTGTTTTTCGGAATATAAAGTCAGAAGGGGCGCTTCAACCGACATCTTATTATTCGAGGAGAAAGTATCGTCCTTCTGGCTGGTGGATGGAGTGTCCTTGACCTGCATCCAGGTGGGGTTTCGCACGACAATGGCGGCCGGGCAGGCGTTCAGGATGAGGCCGCCGAGCAGCAGGAAGGCGCCTCTGATGCCGTAGGTGACGCGAAACAGGTCCACGAGCGGCGCGGCGAAGAACATGTTGAGCCCGCACACGGTGAACATGAGGCTGCACGCGGTGGCACGCCGCTTCTCGAAGTGCTGCGACACCAGCACTTGGACGCCGACGAACACGCCCGACACCGCAGCTCCTGCGACCGAGAGAACGTCGTGAAGTCTCGTGCAGTGGATACAGACACACACAGCGGTGGTCAGGTATGTACTTAACACGCATCGCTGTTCAAGTCCCGAACTGCTAGACGGGAGCTACAGACAAACTGTTGAGTTATACGTTAACGGTTATTGCAGTCGATAAGGGATCGTTATCTCGAAAGTGGTGGTAATCTTAGGATTTCTCATACATGGACATGACATCAATTACTGCTCGGCTTCAGTTTCTCAATTACAGCGGGTGTTCCATGTAATTGAAAAGATTAAAAATGAGTCTTTTTTTGTTTTGATAGCTAAGATTAAAAATGAGTCTTTTTTTGTTTTGATAGCTATACTTGGAGGTTGCGATTTTGCATGCATGTGTTTTTCGCCTCTTCCAGAAATACACGTCTTAGGCATTTTTTTATCTGTTGAAAATACAGAAAAACACACGTGATATGTTAAGGTACCGTGGCTTTATGCTTGGTATATATTTCAGCCGGGGGCGATTTACGGCGCAGCCATTCGTGTCGAAAGTGCGTATTAGGACTACCATGGTGCTGTGAGAAGTCCATCCGACAGGATCCGGTGTTCATGAAGTAATCACTGCTGACTTAAGGGTTTTCGTCCTGCCTGAGCTAGAACGCAAAAAAAAGTTTTGTAACAGGACGTTAGATAAACAGAGCAAGAAAGAAAAAAAGCGTAATTTCGTATGGAATATATGCAATGTATGCATGTAATGTATGTCATATGTAATGTATGTATCTTGTAATCAGCGGGAGGCCTGGCTACAGGGAGTGGAATACTGGTGGTGAAGAGTTTTTAGTACAGGTACAGGTGTGAATCGAATAGTATCTGCTATTCGATTCGTATTCTATTCAGGAGTAAGGTAGTTGAAGTTTTCGAATATTCGTTTCTTTCGAACATATAATGGACCGGAACACTTAAATTGGGAGTCTCGAAAGAGGCACGACGATGGGTGGGGGGACTGTTCCGGATAATTCTGCTGCACGATGGCTGCGTTCGTTCCGCAGGGGCACCAGTTTCTGAGCGAATGCATGGAGCAGATAACTTCGGCTCAATAATTTCCAGCCATTCGATAAGAATTGGTCGTTTTTAGGTAGCCTATTAACGTATGTGTTCCGACTTAATATTTGGTTAATCTCACCACGTTTGCATTCCTCGAAAGCAACGTGTGTTGCTGTAGTATCACACTTCTCTCCGTCAGCAAATACAACAATGTGCAGTCCCAGCAGAAAAAGATTAGAGCAAGTAACTGGTGGCCGGAGCCGCACATTTCATTTTCCAAAGCAGGAGTGGCCGTCAGAAAGCTTGTCGTGATTTTGCCGCTACGGCTACCAGGTACTTGTGTAATTTTTTTCCGCTGGAGCTGTACAATCGAGTGCTAAAATTTACAGACAATGGCATCAGCAATAAAAACATTTTATTTCTTCTAGCACCGCCGTACAAAGGGAAATTGCATTATAATGCATGACGCTGGTCAAACGGGCCCACGTAGGCAGTACCACTTTATTTCAGACATTATGCCTAGGCGGTGAAGAAAACAAAACAATTTAGCGACACCAATCGTCCTTAAACTTTTGCACTTGAGGGTACGTGGCGCTAGTAACATGGTGTTTCCCTTGTTTCATTAGTGTCACTGCCATGGTATGCTCCAGATAGCTGAAAGTATTTTTTTATCGTTTACAAGATCCGTAAGTTGCCTAGACGTCTAAATTTGATCGGTATTACACGCATGTATATAAGCCCGATTCTTTTTTTTTTTTTTGTATGCAGACTC
>NC_051160.1:104992284-105044784 GCF_013339745.2 Dermacentor silvarum | reverse complement strand
TAGGAGATTACTCAGTGATAAAAGGAATTATACTTAGATATTGATATTTTCTGACTACGATGAATGCGCCCGTGATAATTTCTTTGTCACCGTATACTCTGAGGCCACGCACAATGTGCAGACGTGGTATCGTCCAAGCGTATGCTGAATAATAATAAATGGGAGCGCTAGCAAAATATGTCAGAGAACATGGTGTCAGCTGCGTCTATTTTTAAGGCGCCCAGAGGCTAAGTCGCTGAGCGTGTCATAAGAACGAAAAAAATGTATTTGTAATGATGATGTATGGTGTTTAATGGCGCAAGGGTCAGGTATGGCCAAAGAGCGCCAGTATTTGTAATGTATAAGAGACTCTGAAACATGGTAGAGGAAACGGACGTAGAACGCCACTGAGGTCGTTTTTGTACGTATAGCTCAAGGAAGCGCTTCGTCTGCAATAATACTTGCATTTCTTCTTTTGTCACCATCACCATCGTTGTCATCAACAGCACCAGCAGCAACAACAACAATAATGGCAAACAACTACAATGCCAAGAACAAGGTCGCGGGATCGAATCCCAGCCACGGCGGCTACATATCGATGGGGGGCGAACTGTGAAAACACCCCTGTACTTATATTTATGTGCCCGTTTAAGAACCCCAGGTGGTCCAAACTCTTGATGAGTCCCCGGCTACGGCGCACCTCATAATGAAACCGTGGTTTTGGCATGTAAAACTCCATAATTTAACAACAACCCCAATAGTCTATTGTATGTCCAGTGCAAGATGAGGGCCTCTCCCAGCGATCTCTAATTGGCCACGTGTTCCGTTCGCCGAGTATGCAACCTATGCACGCTTTTCTTTAGCCTTCGTTAATAGGTCACCTGCGTTCCCATGACGTCTTTTTCGGCTATTCCCTCAGTCAAATAACGACTAATCTCGCGCACTACTTCTCGTTCTGCCTTTTCTTTTTTTTTTTTTTTGCTTATACTTCGGCCAGTCAGGCTATCAAGCTCCTTTCGGCCACGGTAGTCGCCACCTTATCCGGCGCATTTGCGGCATGATTGAGAGAAAAGAAAGTGGCAGCACTATTCGGTGACCTCGCTCTGCGAGTGATGCGGCCTCGGCGAAACGAATCCTTGGCCTGCTAACACACCTCGCCTTATCTCCTTCACATTCAGCTGAGCACGTGTCAGCTTAAAACTGCGAACACATATATCTTTTGCCTCAATGACGATGGTTCCACTCAGCTGACCGCTTCGAAAGTACCCTGGCAGTCGTACGCAGTTATTCGTGGCGATTGCGAGGCCTTTCAAACTCCGATGCAACCGTATTGACGCTACAAACATGTTGTATACGCAAAGCACCAACATATATTTACTCTTATCTTGTTCATTCTTTTTTTTCTGTCTTCTTTATTTTCACTTTATTTTTCGTAATTTTTTATCCACTTCCTCTGGTCGGGGTTTCCAACACGAGATACCCTCTGGTTAAGCTCCCTCTCGTTTATTTTTCTCCTGTACACGCATTAGCATTGCGGCTAATTAAAGCGAGCAATTCTCTGAAGAAAATGAACGCAAGATTAACACGTGAAAACTACACACTGAAAGAAGAATTTCAGTACAGAAGAAGGAAATAAGGCGGACAAGTTCAATTTAGAGCCTGTGATGTCGTCTTTAATTTGTCTGCGTTTTTTTTTTTACGAAATAATAATCGGGTTTTTAAACTACCCACAACTGAAAACTCCCTTCCAGCACATTAAAAATACTACTATGGGTTTATATTAACTTTCCCGCGCCTAAGGCATGAGAATTTGCGCCTGGCGTGGCATCGCCGACCTGACGCGATGAAACGAACGCCGGCGCGCGCGCGCGTTGTGAACGTCGGAGTATAACAGAGCTTTAAATCAGAATCTTGAGGTATCAAGCTTAGCATAGCAAAAATAGTTTTTATTTATTTGGCTCGTACACATAAAAACAATCAGATAAGAGGAAGCGAGCCAGCTGGCAACTGCCACCAGCAGCGACACAACGCCTGCCGAACCCAGAAGAGGAAAGGCACGTAGGAAAACGACCAGTGAGTAAAAAAAAATTTGAAAAAAAAAACAGGCGAGAGCTGAAGAGGCGGGAGAAATAACAGCATGAGTGACAGCGGAGGGGGGTGAACAATAACACAATAATAAAACATGCATGCGCGTCACACGCGCATGCATGTTTTATTACGTCTTGCATGCACGTCTTGCATGCACGCAAGACGTACCTGACATGCTAGGCGTCGCCACTCTTGGTTCGTGTTACCAGCGCTAAATTAGGCAGGGTCGCAAGAAGCACACGGAGACCCCAAAAACAGTGTGTCCACGAATGATAACACAAGGCCACTGTGATAACAGTGATGTGACTGAATTCGCTATCTTGCGCGCATATCTTCCGTGTTTAAACCCATCGCACGTGTGCCGATAAGCGATGCACCGTGCCTACATAAACCCTTGTTTTCTGCGCAATAAAGGAGTCTTGCGAAAGCTGCTACTGCGTCCACATCGGTTGTTACAGCTACAAACCAAGATCCATAAAACAGAGAGTTATTACCGCGCATGCGTGGCTCTCGTGCTCTGGCTGTAATACACCCCATTTCTTCATTTGTGATGAAACCGGGAGCGCTGCTAATGCAGTAATCCCCTATTTCGATGCTAATTTTGCCTCGAAGGCAAATCTTATCGGTTACGATTTGAGCACACGTATACATCGGTTTCAGTTTATTGGTACATTTTTCAGCTGCGTATAATATAGCAAGCCAATTACCAATTAGTTTATTATCACGCTAATGAATTCATACTCTTGCAGCATGTATCTTTCTTTTGGTACAAATGTATACTTCATTGTAAAAGTACTGAAAGTTGGGCGACTTGGTAACTATTCATCTTGAAACTGCAGCGCGCACACAAGAAACGAGGACAATAAGGCGAAGGTGACAGACAGGCGCCTTTCTGTCACCTTCACCTTATTCTCCTCGTTTCTTGTGTGCGCGCTGCAGTTTCAAGATGAGTACCCTTCATTACCCAAAAACATAATTAAAATCGGGTACTTTACGTGGTAAAACCACGATCTCGTTATGAGGCGCGCCGTAGTGAGAACTTGCGGTTAACTTTGACCACCTGTTTTCGCAACGGAGGGCCACAGTCACATCTTCGACCGTGATCCGTGACATCTCCTGGCCCTGCTATTGATTCGGCATGCGGGTGGTATTCTCTAAGCCTATCATTCAGGCGCCGTCCAGTCTTATCAGTATAGCACCTGCCAAAGGAATCGAAGAAGCGAGCAACTAACTAGCCACGCGTCTAACAGCATCTATTTCCAGGGCATCGCCGCGTTAATTCGCTGTTCCCACCTGTGAGGCTAATGACGCTGGCGCTGAGCACGAGCGGCCAGGACGCCTCCTCCCTGCTGACGCCGAAGGTGTCCACGATGCCGAAGAAGAGCACTCCTGCCGACTGCTGCGCCATCATGGCGGCGCACAGCAGCCAGCTGAGGAAGGCCGCCGTCACCCAGCTCCAGCGGGAGTCCATGCCGAATTGCGGGTCGGACCGGAGGGACGCCTCGCTGCGAGCCATTGCGGTGGCTTCCTGATGGATATAGATATTGGATGGATGCTATTAGTCACGTGATAACAGGATCGGGAGAAGTAAGCGAAGAGAATAAAAAAAATGGGTTTGAGCGAATACGGCAAGCGTGGTCAAGTCACGACCGGCCGCTCGCGATATCCTCTAAAAGAAAAGTGCACAGTCATCGCGTTCTACCGGTATTACCATACGGGCATTCGCATACGGTATTAACATAGACCGCTGGCCTTAAGATGATGATGATCATCATCATTGCTATTGGCATCCGCTGCGAAACGGGGCGGCGACAAATAGTCACCTAGCCTGCTTAATCTAATCTGGTTTTACTACATATATCGCCGGCTAGCATTTTGACGATCTGTTCTTGATCTTTTCTCTCATCAATAAAATCTTTATATTGCGCAGTTACCTATGCCTGAAACGATTTAGGATCTATCAATATTTTCCCTGCTTTTTTTTCACCAATACACTAAACGTGCCTTGCTTATCGTGCGTGTACCCGCCGTGGTTGCTCAGTGGCTATGGTGTTGGGCTGCTGAGCACGAGGTCGCGGGATCGAATCCCGGCCACAGCGGCCGCATTTCGATGGGGGCGAAATGCGAAAACACCCGTGTACTTAGATTTAGGTGCACGTTAAAGGACCCCAGGTGGTCCAAATTTCCGGAGTCCCCCACTACGGCGTGCCTCATATCAGAACTGGTTTTGGCACGTAAAACCCCATAATTTATTTTTTTATCTTGCGTGAGCAGGATGATGATGATGATGAAAATTATGCCGCTGAGGATGATTACCATTGATATCCCCTTTGAGGCGGGGGCATATAGTCACCTGCCCTGCTTGATTTATTCTGGTTTTGCCACATCTATCACGTATCTATTTCTTATGTGATCTCGATCTAAACATTAGTATTTACCACCTTTATCGCTATATTACATCATTACCTACACTCGCAATGACTTTGGTTCTAATAATATCTTCCTGGCCTTTTTTCCACGAATACTCTAATCGCTCTTATCTCTGGTGCTGAATAGTTCATTCTTCCATCTTCTTTGGATCCCAACTCTTCCCGAAGGTGAACGAGTCTCACTGTGTGATTTTTTTGGCATTCAATTAGGATGTGCCGAGTCGTTCCCGAGCTTTTTTTTTTTTTTTGCACACACATGCCTTATCCTGTGGCGTATAATTGTCCCGGTATGTTTTTGTACTCAGGCAACCGACTCGGAACTGAAAGAACAAATCTCTGCGCTATAGTATTGATTTTCCCTTGTAATTTATTCCCGTTCTTTTAAATCTCCATGGTCTTTTTTCTTTCCATTCTTTGCAGCCAATGAACTGTCTCCATTTATTTCCTTTTCCTTTTTATGACTCCTGGTAGCCTATTTACTCCTTCAATTACCCTGTACTTGGTTGCCAACTTTCTTGACCTCCATTCCCTCTCGATGCTTTTCAGGTACAGATGCGTGTGTACTTAAGCCGGCCGTTTCATTTCATCTATGATTTTTAGTCTTTCTACAAAACTAATCTTGTTGTGTGCTTCTCTGATTTGAAAAGAATCCCAATCCATGTCCCTTTGCATTTCCTCATTTGTGGTTTTACCGTGGGCCCCGAAAGCCAGTCGGCCCACCGCCATCTGGTTAATCTCCAACCCCGACAATATTTCTAATTTATAGCACAGAATTGGAAATGCGAACGTTAGCGCTGCCACCACTACACTTTTCCAGATTCCTCACACTACCTGCGATTTATTGTAGGCCCAAAGTGCTCTGTTTTATTATTGCTGCATTCCGCTTCCCTTTATTATTTAAATTATTTTTGTGGACCTTTGATAAAATCTTTGTTTCGTTTATGTATACACCCTGGTATTTATATTGCTTGACTATGGGCATGACGTCCTGTTGAACTGATACCACATCATCAGTCGTCTCTTCATTAAAGATCATAATTCCTGTGGCCTAGATTCGTCGCTGTTTTGACACTTATCTTCGCAAGTCTATGTAAATATCTTGCATTGTCCGCTAGTAGCAATATATCATCCGCATACATCAGCCCGGCGACTTGCTGTTGCACACAATAATTACCTATAATATTTGCAAATTTGGCCGGCTCTATAGATGATTTCCAAGGTGGAGCCTGTGAAGCGCAACATCGGCAAAATAATTACCGAGTACTGGCTAAATACAAACCACGCAAAGAAATTGTCTATTCGAGTGACGTACAGGCGAGGTAACGTTTTATTCTATAACTCCTGATAATTACGTTTCAAGGCTAATTCGGACCTGCGACGGCTGTTCGTTGATTGATACGTGTTAGGCCACCGCACGCTGGCCTTCACCGCAGCCTTGGGAAATCTGTTGCGGAACCAAGCTTCGCTGTCAAACTGTCGCTGTACGATAGGGTAAACATTCCGAGCTGAAGCTTCCCGCTCGTGTATTCGAATCCCTCGTCAAGCAGACGTTACCACTGAAAATTGCATTTACAACGTCAGAAATAACTAATACAGTTGGTCAATCAAAGGGTTGTGCTCTGAGCGGTGGCGGCAGCTCGTGGCATATGAGCTCGCGTTGCTCACGCGATTCGTGTGAGCCATGAGAGTTGGGCGGAAACGAAAGTGTCCAGACGGCGCGGTGAGTCACGGCGGCATGGTCTCCTTGAAAGATAAGGCCGGACGTATAGGGCGCTGATATGCAAGACACGTACGTAGAGACAGCGCAAAACTCTCGGAGAATAAACACAACACTTCAGGGGTTCTTACACGACACTTGCCTCTGTGAAGAGCTTCCCTTGGCCTTGATGAATTGCAATGTGACGTTGCATGGGTATTCAGAAAACATATCGTTTCACGATCATCGCCCATATTCACTTATTTAACCCTTAAAGACCCCATGAGGGCAATTACATGAGCGAGGAGCAAAGAACCTAATACAAGGATATAGTTACAAGAATACCAAAAACAAAATACATGAAAGTAGAAGTTTTTAAAGACGGAAAAGAAAATGGAATGAACAACGTAATACAGAGGGAAAATATGGTACGTGAAGTTGTCATTTAAGGTATTCATTAACAAAACGCTTGAACTTCTCATGGTTTCGCTCATTAGCTCGATTTCAAGCAACAAGCTACAGTATGCCTCGATTTAGTGAACACATGGGTCATGTCAAATTCTTCAGTCATTATTGTACACAGAGCAAAATCCGTGCTCGTCCGGCGAATAAATCTACGTGTCAGTGAATCTAATTTCTGCTTAGGCTTCACACTTCGATCATTCAAGCTGTTGTTTCTGTAATGAAAGGCCTGGGCGTACTGTTTGAGCAATGTGCGTCCTGGAATAAACATGTAATGACTTCAAGTAAATTTTCATAAATTGCAGGCATTTTGGGTAAATTGCGCTGGGTGGTACCACCCTCTGAGAATAAAAAAAATTGTACAATTATTTGTTTCACTGCAGTATTAACTACTGTTTCTTAGTGTGTGGCACTACCACATTCACCACCTGCAAGTGATACACAAACTTGCTATACGTAAGGTTGCTGGGGCGCCTTATGGCCGTCACACTACCCCGATTTTCGAGGAGCTCAATATTGCTTGCCTTCCACTACGGTACAATAGAACTTTAGTGAATCGCTATCGTTCAAGCTTTAAGCAGTCTCCGTCAATCTACGCAAAGCTGGCTGACTTACGGCTCACGAGATCTATTTATAATACCCGTAGCAGTAACGTTTGGTTCGTACCCAGCGCTGGAATAACTTATGGTCGTCAAAAGTTATCCTACGCGCTAACGCTCTTCTTGAATAATTCCGTAAACGCTTGTTGATTCTTACGACATGTACTGGTCACGAACCAAATTCTATTGTTTTGGTTTGTTGGTTTGTGGGTTTGTTTCTATTCTATGTTATGGATATCTGTTGTCTATCAGTCATTCAGGGTATTTCTCATTGGGAATAATGCATTACTGTACTCCTTTATTACTGTCATTACCGAATTGCAACTTTGTATTATGGTTGATGTATTACTTTATTACTGAATGGTTTATTACTGTACTTTTATGCATATTGGTACTGCCAAACTGTTATGTCTATTTTTTATCTTCAAGGTTTGCCTAGCTGTGTTGTTGCTTTTTCTGTACTTTGTTTTATGACCATGTGCCCGTTGCTAAGTTTCTGTAGGGGGCGCAGACCCCAAGTCATACCTCCAGCAAGGCTTTTTTGCCTCCACCGCCAACGTCACTGAAATGTCGAATAAATTTGAACATTGTCATGCAGGTGTAATCAGTTCCAGTCTAATGCGACAGCAAGCGGAAATTACTGATTAACACCATTTGTTTTACCATGTGTGAAGACGCTGCACGTTGAGGGAATGAAAAAGCCGTCAGAATATGCCGGTTGGAGAAAAAGAAAACAGAATTACGTTAATCAGGAAAATGCGAATACACCAAATGTAGCATTCAAACTCGGCTGATCTGGTGACGGTGAGCCAGAGTGGCGAGATCCAAGGTTAATTTATATATTTGTCGCAGTGAGAACGTTTAGGTATCGTCGGTTTTATCACTGAGTGATTCCGTAGAAAACGAGGCCAACAGCTGCACTACGTGCGATCCATTCAACTAGACAGGAGCACCACCCTTCCAGCCACCAGCCGCGGTCAGCAAACTCCAGGAGGGCTCGCAAAGGAAGCTTTCCTTCTTCGCAAAGTACGCCTTCCTTCTTATATATATATATATATATATATATATATATATATATATATATATATATATATATATATATATATATATCCAAACGCAGTGAGTTTTTTTGTGTTGATTAGAGTTTTCAGTAGAAGCTCCACTAACGCTTATAACCATGACGGTAATGGCCATTATGCTGATTTTGACGAAGACACGTTTCCGCCAGTCGTACCTAAAGTTTCGGTGTCACTGTCCGCGATAAGATTAAAATTGCACACATTAACAGAGGTTCCCGTCTTGATTCGAAAGATGAGGTTTCGGCTCTTACCAGCGGCGAGTTCTCTTATCGTGCACTCTTACTTTCTTCGTTATTATTTGCGCGTGTAAATTAAGTAGGACAGTCAATTGCTTCTATGCTTTCCCTCCCTCATTGCCCGTTTGCTCTGTATAAAATAACAACAACAAATGGAGCCCCTCTGTTAGCAATGTTCATTGCTCTCACTAGTTATTCGTGCGTTTTATGGAACAGGATTTGTAAATGGGATATTCATGAGCCAAACGCGAGCACCACTATATATGAGAAAATGGTTCGAGAGGTGACTGTAACCTCCGTCTTCTCTTAAGGCACACGAATGACGGGAGGGCAAGAGAGGGACACGCGGACACTGGAAGAGAATTGATGGTTGAAAGAGCGGAACGAAGTAGAAGTTGGCAGAACTAAGGAGGCGAAGAGAAAATACCAGCAATATTCAGGGATAAATGCCTCCTCGGTGATACGCAGCACCTGTATGTTTTTTTAAACGCTAGACACAATAGGAAAGATAAGCACCGCTAGCACGAAAGTAATCTCGAGTGTCAGTCACTCTCCGGATCCGAAGACAAACACACGTGTGGCTTGCCTTGTAGTAATACAGCCCCCCCCCCCCCCGCTATTAAATGATACCGCATTCTACATTTCCGAAGATTACGAACCTGGGCGACAGCATAGAGCATTATGCACATTACACGAAACGAATTCAGTTTCAGCTGGATCGTTTTTTTATTATTATTATTAATCGCCGGTGCCGTTCGGTGCGCTTAGATGCAAACATGCGCACCCTCACATTGACGTCCTCACCATCATCTGCCCTCACCCTATACTGGTGAGTATTAGCTCCGGAAAATTGGTGATATGAGGCCGAGGGAGGGTGACGGTGACAATGTGAGCCTAAATGAGGAAGACGCGATTCATACCGCTGAAGTTTAGAGAAACCACTTCGGTCGTATGCGTCGTGGGTTTTAGGTGTGAAGTATAGAAGCACACTGGCAGGAAGCCTCTCGAGCTCAGAAGTACCTTGAAGCCCACTTGTAACTGACCTGTGTCGTAAACGGCTCTTGATGTTAAGTGTAGATAAGCTTAGCTACTGGGAGCTGTAACGGAAACGAAAGTAGTAACGGTGACAGCGACTTTCTGGCATCACTCCTGTCGTTTCTTGTTTTTTCCACCGAGGAGCACAGTTCATCGCACTATTTTATCCGAAACAAACATTCTGGAATTCGCATTTCTTACTCTGATAAGAGATGGACAAAAACTGTACGTTTCAGGTTTTTTAGGCATTGATAGCATTTGTTGACTTCGTGAAGTCAACATCAAAAGAAATAAAAATATCACGTTGATATACATAAAGCTCGACTATAGTACAACCAAAACTGATTTCTGTTATGCTTCGACTGCCACAAAACAATGACGTTTGAAGATCTTTATTTAAAGTAAACGTGCAACTTAAGTGTTTTAGCCTAACCTCATAACGTCTTTCTGCTGCGCATATTCTCTCAAACAAGCGCAACATGGTAATTTATTAATATCTAGTGACGAATTGCAACAAGCTCTCCGTTTTCCAAATCCCGGCAACTAGGGTGAAACTTCCTGCATAGAAGGAAGTCGCTAGCGAATAATTACGAATTCATCAGAAACTCAGCTTAAAATATATTCACGCTCCATCTAGTTAACCATTTTTACAAATTGTAGCATTAATGTTAAGGTTCATGCCATTAACAAACACACTTATGGCGGCACCAGTATTCCCTTCGGCTTGCGCGTGCATGCAGTATTACAAATGCACGCAGCTAAGCATTAAAAGTAGGCGGCTCACTCTAGCGATTGCAAAAGTATCGGGCTGTGACTTGTTTCGCCGTTTGACCCCCCACGTTAAAAAGTGCACTCTCTACTAGTAACAAACAAATTTCGGCAGAGACACTCAAGGATGCTGACGTTTGACATTCCCACGCGTATATATGGTGAAATATATTTTTCCGCGCGTTCTTTCGCCGCGCAAGCTCGCGCCGGCGCTTTAACTGCGCCTCGGTAAGGACAAATCAAAACGCGCCAAGCATATCAATGCGCTCGCTTTGCCCACGAGGAGTTCATAACTCGAAGGACCGCTCAGTGGCGTTCAATCTGTGACGTGGCGTGTGCAATGACGCACGCACTAGGCGTACCGTATTCAAACAGGTCCGCGGCGCCATCGCGGCTTCGGGGAAGTGTGTTTGTCTCGCACGCAGCAGGCCAAGATTCGATTTCCACCCAGACCGAAATTTTCCAGATTTCCTTTTTCAAAGCCATTTATTTTCTTTGTTTAAAGGAACCTCTCTGATGTGACGTCAATCCAAACAATTTTGACGTGTTTTTACTCTTTGCGCCGTTGGCCATTTTTGGTACGATCGCTCGCGGTGGCGACGCCGGCGACGCCGAATATTCGCGTAATGGCGCATATAATGCTTTAGCATTAAAGAAATGCGGCAGGTGCGATGGTCGCTTGACGGGCATTGTGTACTGCTAAATCTTCAATGCCCCTATAAGCAAACCAGTTTGGTAGTTTTCAATGGCATGGCAGGCAATTATATTTGTAAACTAAGATCACGGGTGAATGAACGGTTTATTTTAAATTGTAGCGAACCGAAGCTAAGAGAAGGGTGGTAACCTCTTCAACGTGAGGGCCAGGGAGGCCGGGCAAATTTTTTGAACCGTGAAGCTGAGGGAGGAAAACCAAAGAGCTGACCTGCATTTACCCATCTCTGCTAACAAGACAAAGACTACAATCAGGTGGCATTTGATGTTCTAGAGCATTGCACATTTTTGTGTGCTGCATCATAAGGTATACCCTCGCTCCAGTGGTGTCCCTAGTTGAGATCTCAGATTTTTTTTTTAATTCAGGATTTACCGTGTCCGAACCCACGCTGTGATTACGAGGCACACTGTAGTCGGGGACTCCGGTTTAATTTCGACCACCTGGGGCTCTCTTAAGTGCACCTGATTGCACTGGTACACTGGCTTCTTGCATTCCGCCCCCATCGAAATGCGCCCGCCGCGGCCAGGATTTGATCCCGCGCCATCGGTCTTAGTAAGGGAACGCCATAGCCACTATAGGCCATCACGGCGGCCCTTATGATCTCAAAACAGGGACGGAAAATCAAATACAAGATTTAATTCCTCTGCAAGGTGAGTTTAATCAGCAACAAGCAACGCATTTCTTTTTCTTCGAATTTCTTTCCGTTACTCAGTTACCCTCAGGGCTTGCAGCGCTTACGGTATATAATCTGTGCCTATACGAAAGCGCGTAGGGTATATTTTATGCTCCGAATTTGATATTTTGTAATGCTAACCCGAGGGCTTGCCAACGGGTATGAACCTCACTATCTCGTCGAGCTTCCAGTAATAAGGATTTCCACTAGCGCGGCGCTCGTAACCAGGAGGGTAAAACAGCGCAAAAATGCGTGTACCTATATATCTATTGGTTACTGTGATTGCGTCATGCTGCAACCAGCGCACTCAACAAGACTCGTGCCGAAGGCGACGCAGGCGCCGACCGACCACTGAAGACTTTGTTTACGCGTTTGGCAAAAAGCATTCGGTCAGCTGACGGGGCATCGGAAATGTGAGATTGGAAGCGGATTCGGAGAAGCGAGTTCATTCCCGTCGGAACTTCAGGCGCGAGCTGCCACTGCAGGACAATCAACCAGGCAGGCCGCGCAGTGGTCGGTGCAGTTGACCGCGCCGAACCGAGAAGCAATTCCGACACGCATGTGATTATATAGTTCCTGTGTCATCTTTGTCTTATAGTCTGCATCGCCCGTGCTGTCCGCAGTACACTGTCAGAAAATTTTGCACCCTTTTACGGCTTATCTTGCCCCCGCCCCAGAAATTATCATTTATATCGCTCGCACTTCCTTTCTCTAAGGTTCCGCTGCCGGTACTTTCTGGGCACGAACGGCATGCGCGTGTCAGTGTGACGCAGCGTTCCTAACAGGAAGGTGCGAAGAGCGCAGAGCTCAAAATAAATTGCACGCAAGGTGTAGGTGACGATTAACCTCTATAGACAAGATAAACTAAAAAAAAAGTATTAAAAAGAAGTGTTTAGGGTGGGCAAACCAAACCAACCAGGTCAAGCCAACACCTTGCTGACGGGGTCGTTACATATTACGTATATTGGAGTTACCTGATCGTAGGAGGCGACGAACGGGTACGTACTGCAGCGGCGACAGAGGAACGAGTAGCCTCAGCCAAGGCTCTTTCTCCTCTTATGTCGAGGAGGCGAGTAAGACGGTACGGATCATCCAATAAGGTTCTCTATAAGCGGCTGTGTGCCGCGTTGATTAGAACGGAAGTCAAGGGCTCGCGATAGTAAGCCCCCCTTTGGAGCGACAACAAACGAACAGTCAACAAAACACCTTATCGGGCGTGCCGAAGAAGAAGAAAAAAAAAACACGCACACACGAGCGCGGTCTCGACACGCGGGGAAGCGTGTTCCGACAAAACACGAAGATGCGTAACCGGCGCAGCCCTCGTGATAACATACATGTGCGGTCGCCAGGACGGCAAACACCGGGGTGGACATCCGCCTGCGTGCGTGGACTCGTATTCACGCCAATATTGCCAGCAAGAATCCAGTGTTCCTCTCGGGTCACGACTCCACCTCTATTCCGCAATACTTTACCAATGTAACCTTCTGTCACGAATTATGAAGGATTGTCCATAAGGGTGTCAAAGTTAAATATTCTCATTCCGAGACCCTGCGAAGTACGTTGAAAGAGAGTCAGCAGCATGATGGTTTGTACATTTTTTTTAAAGTCAGTGCTGAACGTCAGTGCCTAGATGCTTCATTCAGTGCTAAAAGGCTTTACAGTTCTGACAATTACAGAGTAATTAAATATTGATTTACCACGCAGTTGATCACGCTGCGATTTTTCGAAAGAAGGAATTGAATTACCGCATCTGAAATCACGTGAACATGTTAGCTACTGTCCGGAACCGATTGCGCGAGCGAAAACAAAAAAAAAAAGGCATTTCGCCGATCGTTAACGAAACGGTGCACGCAGAGCGTCCCACCAAACATGGCAGTGACTTCACTACAGTGGCCGTCTGTAGCGGTGTATTAAGTTACTGTGAGCAGCATTTATATCTAGGGGTTCAATTCACACGCAGCTGAGTGTCCAAGTTGTTTCTTCGGTTTTTCCCCTTGCCATTGCTTGTCAGATCGGGTAAAAATTTAAGTCACGTACACTGAGAAAGAGAAAGCAAGACATGAAAGGCAGAGAGGTTAAGCAAAGTCCGCTTGGCACTCTGCAAGTAATGGGCACTCTTCTGCAAGTTCCGTTATGAACGACGGTTAGTTCTGTTTTGGGATTTTTTTTACTCTCAATTGCATAGCAAGAATGTGTACAGTTTATCATTGAGGATAGTTCATCATTTCGAGAACGTGTCAAGTGTATGTACCATGTGTACAGGGCTATTTTATGTATACCTTGATTACATGCAAATTGTTTGTTTTCATAAGAGAAAATGGAGAGCGCCTCATGTGTATAGGTACATATTATAAACGGATATTTCACCGTTCCATCGTCATCACTCCAGCTTCTTGATCTGGATCCCGTCATGCCGTTGTAACGGCTAAAGGGCTAGAATTGTGCTATCTTACACCGGCGATTTTCAAAAATAGCCTTATGTCTTCGCAGAAACACCTGGTCAAAGCCGTCACCTCACAGCACTAACCACCAGCCGTGCTCTTCAGCTGGAATTTCCAGCCCGCTACTCTTTGACGAGAATGTCATGAGAAAATGCTTCAAGCGCATGATACAATGTTTGTCCTACGGCCCAGATGGCATCTCGGCCGCCATCGTCAAGGCCTACGGCCGTATCTTTGTACATGTGCTGACATGAATCCTTATAACGGTCTAAATAAGTCCACTTTCCCGCCTGCTTGAAAAACCGGTTATATTTTTTTTTCTGTCATACATCCGGCGCCGTAACGATTGTCGCAAACTATCGGCCGATTTCTCTTCTCCCTGCAATTTCCGAGCTTTTCGAATTAGCTATTCATAGTGTATTGCTGTTCAATGTAAAAAACGTTCTTGTTTCAAATCAGCATGGAGTTCCTATGGCCGCCCTACGACCACCAACCTTGTCTGCACGCAAAGGGGTCAAGTTGATGCTGTGCTCGGCGACCTCAGCAAATCCTGCAAAGTAGGCTATCATCCCCTCCTGCTCGAGAATCTTGAGCACTATGCGGTGCTGAAGCAGATATCGCAGCTCTACTACACAGCTATCTCATCGATGGCTCCTTGATTTGCGAGGGTCAATGATCAATATTCTCTTGTCTGTACGGTACCTATAGTGGGGGGCTTCAAGTTCCCGTGTTAGGTTCGCTTCTAGTGTTAATTTTCATCAATGAAGTTTCCTTAGCAATGTAGAAGTTGGCATTTGTTTTTTACGCGGATGACATCAAAATATTCAAAGAAATACACAGTACTGAGGACTGCCGCGCTCATCAGACCAACCTATTCTCATTTTCCGAATGGTGCCAGATTTAAACAGGCTCACTCGAAATTCATCTAAAACCAGACTTACGTCATATTAACGTAAAACCCGTAATATCGCGTTTCCGCATTCTGTTAGTCGTACAGTGTCGACCAGGATTGTTGAAATAAGTGATATCGGCGTGCCTTATGATAGTACTTTAAGCGTCTCCGCCCACTCTAAGCGTTAGCAACACAAGGACTCCGCACTCTCGTTTCCGTCGTCAGACTTATAAGAGATTTGTGTACTGCACTTGTCTTCCTCAAATTATTTATATCTGTCTGTCATTACTTGAATACATCTCAATGGTGGGAAATGACACGAGCAATTCAAATAGCATATTGATAGAGCCTCTACACGACACATTCATGAGTATACCGGTTGTTTGAGCCAACACTTTAACATTTTTAAAGATTGCCTATGGCAGATAGCACAGTTCTGGTTCATGAACTAGTCTACTCGAAGAGGCGGACATTACTTGCACAAAAACCTGAAATACATAATCGACTAATTAACAAATATTCAATAATTAAGTTTAACTAATTACCTTATGGCCGTCATTGCAATTTACAAATTCTAGCCGTGGACTTAGCAAGGCGCATCCACTTGGAACAAATTCACAGGATGACACCAGTTTCGAGATATTAATTCCCGAACACTGCGGAGAAATGCATTAGCGTTCCAGTTACTTTCTTAACAAAACGTCATTTTATGCATTGAAGCACAAAAGTATTACTATTACTTGAGGAGGTGCCACAGACCGAAAGTAATCGACGAAAGTATTTGCTAGTTCAGTGCCACTGATTTCTCATCACTTCTCTCACAGTTTACGTAATTGTTGTAATTGTTTACGTAATAATAACTGCCCACGCGACTCGCCACTCGATGCACTTTGCATGTATTCGCAGGCATCTTTCACGGCTAGGAAGAAACACTTTTATGTAGCACGTATTGGGCAATAGAAAGATGTATCGGGAGTTTCTCATGTTGGTCTACAATTTTATCATTGACACTCTTCATTTAAATATTATAATAGAGATATTGATTTTAAATAATTAAGACGAACTTTATAATTAGGCGGAATGAAAAAAAAATAATCGGGGTATCTCCAAACGACGGCAAGCGACATTACCTTGGTTCTGTACAGCTGCGTAGCATTTGGATATTTTTAAATTTTAGCCCAAGTCAAACACCCTGTATAGCACACACCCAGATTCTAATATCGGGTGGACGTACATTTTGGATATCATCAAAAGCATGTCTTTCCGCATACCTGGCCGATTGTTGCATAGTTTCCGTAACGCACCAACCGCTCGTATTTCTTTTTAACTATATAATCAATTAATGTGCTCCTGCCAGTTAAGGGAGGAGTAGTGAATTACACTCATATACTTGAATGAGTCTACTTGTGGTATATTCTCGTGACGATAGCAAAGCGACATCTTTAACAAATTGATCAGGAGAAAAACTAAATTAAACACTTTTTAACATTTACATAACGTCGAATGTTGTCTAACCATTTTCCAATGGCGCATGGGTATCTCTGCAAGCGAATATATAGCGAGTGAATATCTATATCTGATGCTAAGAAGGCTATCTTATCTGCCTATAGATACGTATATACATCATGATGGCATAGCATTCAACTCAGTAAAATATTGAACAATATATAGGTGACGTAACAGTTCCTCGAGGAACACCGCGTGACTGCTTGTAAACATACGACGAGGAGCCTCCTAAATAGTAGTGAAATTCCATTCCGTTTAAAAATTAACCTATCCATGCCCCAGGACAATTCGGGAATCGGAGATTTCACAGTCTGTCTAGTAAAATTTTATCCTCTACAACGTCGCAAGCTTTTGAAATATCTAGAGTAACAACAGCAAGAGCATCACATTGGCTCCTTGCTAATTTTATTCTGCTTTCTAAA
Source organism: Dermacentor silvarum (assembly GCF_013339745.2). Classification (NCBI taxonomy): domain Eukaryota; kingdom Metazoa; phylum Arthropoda; class Arachnida; order Ixodida; family Ixodidae; genus Dermacentor; species Dermacentor silvarum. The sequence goes on along the minus strand of NC_051160.1, from coordinate 105,027,767 downwards.
TCCCCATTCCTCGCTAAACTTCTCTCTCCACATTCGGCAGCTTCTTGTTTCCAACTTCTTCATTTCCGCATATATATAGCCAACATCTTCAATTTTGTGTTGCCGACTTCTTCCTTTCTCAGCGGCTGAACGCTCCTCACTCAATGCACGCTCTGGTGAGATTCTGCTCACTTCAGTTTTTTGTTTGTTTTTTTCTCCACACTCGGCTGCTTTTGATGCCGATTTCTTCACTTCTCTGTAGCTGACTTTTTAGTTTTCTGTTGCCGACTTCTTCACTGCTTGCCCCCTTATTCAGCTTGTCTACTCGAACGCAAACACATGCCATATACCGATTCTGTAAGATCGGACAAGAAGGTTGACACACACAGTGCCCCATGTCGAGGGTCGCATGCCCAGTTGTCCAAGTTGTTATTCGGGCACCTTCCCAGTGGCATATCATCATCAGCAGCAGCTTATTTTTATGTCCACCACTGGACGAACGCCTCTCCCAGCGATCTCCAATTGCCCTTGTCTTGCGCAGCATGGTTCCAACTTGCGCCTGTGAATTTTCTAATTTCATCACCTCGCTTCATTGTCTGCCGTCCTCGACTGCGCTTCCCTTCGCTTGGCACCCGTTCTGCAACTCTAATGGTCCACCGGTCATCTGCATAGTTGCACAAATCCCGTGACAGAAGTTGTTGATTGGGGCGCATGCCCAGTGACCCATGTCGTAAAATCGGCAAGAAAGCAGCAGCCAGCACTCGCAAAAGGAAAGGAAGGAGACACGAAAAGCTTCGCTCTGAAACCTGCGCTGTCTTCTCGTAGGAGACACGGCCCGCCATCGAGATGACGTCACACGCAATGGTCCTTCCGCGTTACGCACACACTGCCTGCAGAGCATGCGCAAATAGCAAGCAGCAGCTTGAACTAGAGCACTGCACGGGCCGATTTTTTCAGCCCGAGCCCGGCCCGGGCCCGTTTTTACGTTGGGCTGCCCGCCCGAGCCCGACCAAAACTTTTATGGCGAGACCCGGGCCTGGCCCGGGCCCGGAAATAATGTACGTTACCCGCCCGGCCCGGCCCGCCACCCCTTTACCTTAGGCCCAAGCCCGGCCCGAGCCCGACTCGAAACCGGCCCGAACCCGGCCTGAGACCGAAAAATAATGTTTTTCAGAGTTGAGACGCCCGAGAATAACTCGCTGCACGTTGCATGCACACCACCAGAAAGCCCGAGCCCGGCCCGGGCCCGCGTCAGAAGCACACGCGGTGCCCGAGCCCGGCCCAAGCCGGGCTTCGCGGTTATCTTAGCCCGTTTAAGCCCGAGCCCGTATATAACAGACACGGCGCCGAGTATATATATATATATATATATATATATACATATATATATATTGTGGGGTCTCACACGTGCTCTTGGGCCAAAGCAACGACAACACGGTAGTGTAAACAATCAAAAAGGCATTTATTGCACCTTTCATACACTAATACACGCTAGCCGAATTGCTACGCATAGAACATTTATTTATTTATTTATTTATTTATTTATTTATTTATTTATTTATTTATTTATTTATTTATTTGTTTATTTATTTATTTATTTATTTATTTATTTATTTATTTATTTATTTATTTATTTATTTATTTATTTATTTATTTATTTATTTATTTATTTACACAACACTGCAGGCCAGTAATTTGGCCCTAGCAGGGGGGCTAAAAGGATACATACAATTTAACGAAGATAAACAACAACAAAAATCAAGAGAACACACAGACCGTAACAATGTTCAACTATCGAAGCTTACAATGTGAGACTCGAGCTCATTCATAAAATCGGCGGATTCAAAAATCTTTCGGAGCAAAGAATTCCATTCAGAGACCGTTATTGGGAAAAAAAGAGCACCTGTGTGCATCGGTTCTAGCGAAAATTGGCGATAAAGAGTATTCATGGCTATGTATAGTTGTCCTTGTAGTTAAAGGTTTTATACAATTGGGAAGTATTAATTTAGTTTTGCCCTGAAAGACAGTTTTGAAGAAAACCAAGACGACTAATTTTGCCGACGAGCCTCGAGAGTCGGCACATGGTACTTCTACATTCAATAACGATGGCGAATCGTGCCTTGAACTCTTTCGAGTTGCATAACATCTTTCTTATGATGAGTATCCCAAACTTCAGCAGCATACTCTAGTTTTGACAGAATACATGTATTGTAAGCTAACATTTTGGTACTAACTGGAGCATGTATAAGTTTTCTTTTAAGGAACCATAGCTTCCGCAGGACTCATGAAGCAATGTCCAGTATATGCTCTGACCAAGCACGCTTATTAGTTAGAGTCACGCCTAAGTACTTATATTGGAAAATTCTAATACAGGCTGGTTACGGAGTTGATAAGAAAAAGAACTAGGAAAACGTTTCTTTGTGACACCTAAAAGTACAGTTTTCTCCGAATTCAATGCCATACCCCAATGCATACACTAATTATCGATTGCCAAAAGAGTTTTTTGCAAGAAGAAATGATCACTTATGGAAGATATTTTCTCATAAACATCTCAATCATCATCAAACATTCTTATGGATACATCATGAGGCACTACGTCCACCAAATCATTAACATAAAGGAGAAACAATAGCGGACCTAAAACACTCCCCTGTGGAACTGTGCTGATTCACATGGGCGCGCGACAACTCAAGGAAGTCCGCCTCACCGCGACCGGATAGCGAGCGCATATGTTCGCCTGCATGCTAGACACCAACCGTTCACGTGCATGGTCACGCGAACGGTGGCGCGTTCGAACGATCCGTGGTCGTCCATACCGGTGCCCGCTCCTAGCCTCGCGAGATGGTCTCGCGAAGCGTGGATCGGCGCATGCGCGGAACGTCCGCATCGCTCACCGAACCCACTTCGAAAAGGCAGCACCTTCTTCCTCTTGTGCCCAATTATCCCCGCCGTTAGGTGGCTTTAGAAGCGCAACACTAGTGCCATCTCCCGTATTACTCCGCAACCAGACCGACTGCCGTGAAGCCACGCGGCGAAGCCGGATTACAGGTGACGGGAGCCGTGCGGGGAAAACAACATCAGGGGACGCGTGAGAGTCACACATCCCCACAAATATATATATATATCGAAACACAGTGCACACTTTGCAATAAATTCCACCTGCAATAAGCATGTATCTGTATGTCAGATGAGTTCAGTTGTCAGAATCGCAAAAATTATTTATTACGGATATTTACTGCTTAGATATGATGCGTTATATAACGCAAATAACTAAACTACTTTTTACAAATGCGCTAGTTATTACTGAACTGAGGGTTTTCTGATGCAAGAAAGAACACTATAATAAACGACCGTGATGCAGAACAACTCGCTGAACTTCTCGCCTCACCTGGTAGCGCAACTCTGAAATTGCCATTGCTTACAACTACTCTCCGTACTAAAGTGACTTACGATATTTTTCTTGGTTCGCATCGGGATACGTTCACATATCAGCTCTATGTATAGGAATTTCATTTTGCCCTCACTGGTCGGAAAATTCAAAAATAAGCAGCGTCTCTATACGGAGACATCATGACCTAAAGATGTAGCGAGAATAACGAAATAAAATCAAGACAGTCGCCTTGACAACGGTTTTGTAGGTGTGCGAGAGTGATATGCGAGGCTGCGCGGTGCTCGAAGCTCACGAGCCTTATCTCGGCAAGCGGCGGGTAGCAAACTCCGCTTGCGCTTTTATCGCTCGCATTTGTTTTTATTACCACGTTAGGCAAATGCAGACCAACACATATCCGCACGGAACACTCCTACACACCACGTCCCCCACCCATGATGACTACCAATGCAAACTCTACAGCACCATGTACGTTGTTCCACATGATATGGAAATGCCTACACGCCATACCCCTACCACCCAACTCCCAACCCTCCATCGAGCAATGGGAGCACTAGCTGACCAGCTGGTGACCAGCCCCCACACGGATGACCGGCGCAAGCTGGTGGACCGGGTGAAGAGGACGACTCGGTGCCAAGGGTTCCTGGACTAAGGGAGGCCTCCCGCCATGGGGCGAAAGATGACAACCGACTGCTCAATAACAGTTTATTTCAGCATCAATCTTCAACAGCTTGCATAAACGGCAGTATTAATTGGTAGCTGTCTGAATCTTCCAACGCGTCTTCTCAAGGCGCGGCATTGCGAGATATGCGATTTTTTGTCCTTTGTTTGGGTTTTACCAGACGGACGATTCTCTTCGCGTTATTTAAATATGCAGTAAAGATTCGGTACAAATTAGAATAACTCTACAGCCTCTTAATATATACCGTATATTTAGTACATGCGTACAATACATCATCTAAACCGCGTTTATATATATGCCCAGAAAGTGGTAAGTTATGCCAAAAGCGAAGGATACATCAAGCGTACTGTTTCATTTCCTGGAATTCATTTCTGAGCATACAATTAACTCTGCCAGTGCATCAACGATATAGGCGCTTTGCTTAACATTAACTGCGAAATACAAATTTGATCAATTAAGTCCGTTAACTTATCGGCGAAAGTAGTTAGCGCTAGTCTCCGGAATAAACTTACGCTTCTCTCGCTGTACCTTTGCGGAACCTGCGATAACGCATGGGTACCATATGAGAACATTGCACGTAGTCCTAAACAAGGCTCCACTTGTAGTGTGGCCATGTAAAAATAGGCCCGCGTACACGTGAGTGGTAAAAGGGGTTCTCATGCTGCACAGTTCAGCAGGATACTTACTCTGTCAGTATGCTTAGAGGTTTGCCCAACGGCTCCACTCAAGCGTAATAAAATACCCAATTTCCCCTGACCATGCAGTGATCGCACGACCTGCATGCATGTACAGCAAGTTGGAAGAAGAAATTTCAAAACCGTTATTCCGCACCAAAATTAAAATTTTCACTGGAGCTTCAACAGCACAGACCGCTGTAACCCATCCGTCTAACCACCGACAAAATTACACAATGATCACAAATAAGTACCTGTACAACATTGACTAAATTACAGCTGTAAAACGAATTTGAGAGCTAATTATCTTCATAGTAAATGCAAAGAACTTCCGACTTACCTCTTCCGTTTCGAAGCTAAAATCAGCCCATTTGCTTCTGCCTGTGTCAGAGAAACACGGAGCGCCTCTCGTAATGTCTTCACAAAGTTGCAGTACGAGTTACAAGCGGAGCTACAGGGGAAACAACACAAAATAGTTTACGGAATAAGGCGAGCACTTGAGCACGCAGTCAGAGGAGCAGGAAAGACGGCGATATGGGAAAGTGGCAACAGAGTACGTGCTAGCGTACAGATAACAGCGCCAGCTGACGCGGCGAGACAAACAGCGAAAGCGTCTGCAATTGCTGAAATCGCCGACGCAGCGATAACCTCGAAAACGCCGCCTGTTGGCGCAGAACACGAGGCAACCAAGTGCAAGCGTGTCCTTCGAGATCGCACCGGCGCGCCGTGGCGACCTCGCAGACCACGGTGCCACCATATATATCATATATCATATGATATATATTACTTATATGGTTTATATCCCATGATGCCATGATACCATATGGTTTATATGGTTTATATACCATGATATCTGTGGTATATTTATCATTTCTTTAATTCAATTAGTAAGTACAAGTAATTTCCCTTATGTTGTCCTTGGTGTCATTGTTTGTCGGCTTCTTATCCTATGATTAATAAAAAATCGGGCCCCTCGGTTCCCTTTCTTCTTGTTCATATCATATATCATGTATCATATATGATCAAATGCATGGGATCCGATACAAAACTCATGTTCCCATATAAATTCATATGATCATGCAGAACTATGATACGTAGCATACGGGTTTATTTTCAGGGAATACAATTTCGTCATATTTCATTGTATGGTTATTCAGAAAACGCGCGCATATTTTTCCTGGAGACCGACGTATAAAGGCTTAGAAATCCAGACGTAGCGCCTGTTCTCCTGCAGTGGTGCAACTTCTTTATTTGAACTTTTCTCCGAAGGTGCGAAAGGTAAATTACATTATTTTATGCTGCGCCCAGGGGATTAACTCTTTGGTAATTCTGTATGCAACTTCCTTTTTTGCAACCGCGTGCGCAATGTTGCAGCAATGCTCTGCCCGAAGGGTATTAACGAACAGACATGTGCATGTGCCATAATTCATGACAAAGGCAGGTCCCCGGTCATAACGTCGAAATAGATGTTTTGGATTTTTCAGCATGGACTTAGGTAAACATCGAAGCAGTTGCCAGAAACGCTTATCGTTGAACTATATATATACAGGGTGCCCCAACTATCATGTACCGAGATCTAAAAATGCGCAAATGCCACGTAGCTGGACGGAACCAAGGTAATGTTTTTTTTGCCGTTGCTTGGAGATACTCAGATTATTTTCTGCATGCCGCGTAATTGAATAATTGGTCATAATTAATTATTAACTCCTACATTACTCTAATTACATCAAAAGTGTCAATGAGAAAATTGTAGAGCAACATGAAAAACCCCCAATGCAGCTTTCTGCTGCTCAATACGTGGTACATAAAAGTGTTTTTCCGAGCGTGAAAGAGGCCCGCGAGTACACGCAAAATTGTAGCGCGAATGGCCGCTCGAGGGACTCAGAAGATGTTTTCTATGAATCTGGGTACCCATAAGACATCCGGTATCAGGACTGTACCGGAAACAGCGCCATGGCCCTGGTGCACGTTGAGATTAGAGGGGCCTCCTGGTCACGTGTCCAATGATGGTATTAGAAAGGAGGTCCCCCATCACGGTGCATGGATGCATGCTCTGCAAATCACGCCGGCGACGCCGGCATGTGAAACTCATGAAGCCTTTACACTCACCTTCGCCCGCGGTAGGTCGCACCTTCAGACAATGGACGCTCACAAAACATCCATGAACGCGACAAAGCGTTTCTATAAAAAATTTCTGAATTCGTAAAAGTACCCTCGGCCATCGCTCATGATCACACGGAGGCTGGAGAAACCACACAAAAAAACTAATTTCAGTTTTGATTTGTTATTATGATTATGATATGGGCATCCTCTTTGAAACAAGGTGGTGCCCATGCCACAAGTCGCGTTCATTCAACCTGTCTTTGTGTATCTAAATATTTATTCTCTTCTATACGCTATGATGCCTGGATTATTCAAAAAAGGATGTTCGCAGTCAATACGTGTTTTTCATGGAGGAAGAAAATAAATTATTGGAGACAGCATTGCGTCACGTAGCCAGACTTCGCAAACCAACTCACCATGAAGCGATCACCTGTTCTCTCTCCAAAAGCCGGCCCAATGCGTGACACTACGATGGGCGGACTCGGCCCAGGGTGCTTGTGAAGCCTTTTATCGACGTGCCCACTCGTTCTGATGCCTTGGCAATCACTTTGTGTCAATTTTATCCCGATATGATAGTGAAACTTCAGTCGGCTATTGTAATGCATTCATTTACTGTCTTCGTTGCGACTTTCGAGTGCGGCAGCCGCTCACGTTGCTGTCGCAGCCGTTATCTCCTCGGAAGACCGTGCGCCTAGCGCGGCTAACGTGGCAGTGGCCTTACCGCGCGACATCGTCACGTGTTGTACCGGCTTTTGTCGACTTAAATTTTTTTAGGCAATCCTCCCTACTAGGACTTTCCCCTACTATGCGCCATCAATCTTCCCAGGCCATCTCTTACTTCGGCATCTGCTATATACTTCCACATTCATCCCTGGATGGTTGCTGTGGATACCCGAATATGCTCAATAGCTATTGGCCCATTTCCACCCGCTATCTCTGAAAACTTTCTCATATATCTCTGAATTCACATACACACTGCTCTGTCTTCTAGGAGTAGGGAAATGCCCTTTGAATTATCATAAAGCCATTTTTCCTTCATTTCCGGTCAATATAGTTCCGTAGCTGGCTTCATTTACATTGCGCACATCCAATACAGGGTTTCTGCAACTCGGAAGTTACATTTAACACCGTTTTATTGCAATTAGCACTATTTGCCTGCTTCAGTCATTTTTAGCGTATCTATCTATCTATCTTTCTATCTATCTAGCCTCTTACGCCGATGAAGTGGCCCAAGTTGTCTACCAGCTTGGGCCACTAGATGTGCGCTTGTGGTCAGGATGTCGTCATGGCCGTTCCATTACCGTCATCCCAGCATTGTCATCCGACTCTCGTCATGCCATCGTCGTCACTGCGTCGGCGTCATTTACGATCGCAGTCATGTCGCCACGCACGTGAGAGACTTTGGCGAGCAAGTGTCATAGCAAAGTGGGAGGATATACCGAAGCAACGGAAGTCTCGGAAGGACCACTTACATTTGTTAAATCAACGTTAATCCATAATTGCCGTGTGCCGCTACATTTTTCAAGTCCTAATCGCATTACCATCGACAGTCATCCACAGATAAGTTCGGCCGTAATATTTGCCTTCCGCTGTCCGCTACGCTCACGCAATACGGGTAACTGAGTTTCCTGGGCCTTCATATCTACTGTGAGCACTTATTTTCCAACTACACCTATAATCTAAATAACCAATACAGCCTTCCATATATTTTCCTTATATTGTACAGTCGCCTTTCGAAGCAGACCTTGCATCGAAGGACACCCAGCCTATGCCTCAATGTATGGCTTCATTTGTTATTTCTCCAATGCGTACTCAGTGCTAGTGAAACGAAACCCTCGAATTTATCTCCAGTCCCGATGGCACTTTAATAACCAAAGCACCAGAGTTGACAAAGATAATTCCAGAGTCCATCACGCCTTTCTATACATGTCTCGCTACTTCATATTTGTTGTACCACCATAAAGCTCTATGTTTCACTATGGCCTCATCTTTGTTGTATTTGGCAATTAATCACCTTTTCATGCTTGTCTACGCACCTATTTCTTTCTTTGATCCATAATTCTAAGTATTTACACCTAAATACCCTTGCTATCTCAATTTCCTACATTGGGACCGGATGATGACACGTATCATTAAACAGTCAAAAGCTAGTTTATCTATACTAAATTAAAATCTGAAAACTTCACCCTGCTCTTTATACCTATCTGCGCGAAGCAGAATATCTCTCTGAATATGCGATGAAAAAGCCCCTGTGTAATCCGCTTACATTAAATCAATAAGACGTTGCAATACTGACACACATTGATTGTACGAACGATTATGACTACACAGCTGTGCGAATATGGGATATTCATGAATGCGAATAGAATAGCCCCCGCTGTTCAAATCGTGTTGTATTCAGGAATTAGCTATTGTAAATTTCGGTTATTCGTTTCTGTTCGAATACAAGGCATAACGAAACATGGTAGTCTTGGAATGAGAGTATAGGTCATGTGCTTTGTGACTGCCCTAAGTACGTGGAAGAGCGTCAAAGGTTGAAAAAAGACCTTACGTGTCTGAACAGCCCACCGTTGTCGGAGGATGTTATTTTAGGCCCTTGAGCCAGACGCTCAATCGAGTGGCAAGGCCATCCAGGTATTACTGAACTTTTTAAAAAGTACGGGCCTGGACTGTAGGCTTTGAGCATGCAAAATTGCTTGCCATACGTTGTACATCCTCCTTCTCTCGTCATCGTCACCCATCATGCGCCTCTTTCTTCCCTCTTTCTTTCCCTCTTCCCCTTCCCCCAACGCCGAGTATCTGGCTAGAGGAATTTACCTCAGGCCGACCTCTCTGCATGTCGCATCATTAAACTTCTCTCTCTCTCTCTCTTGGTAGAGAAGCACCGATACAAGTGGGGTCGGTTACAAATGATTCTGGCGAAAGACAGTCGCGGACTGTCCATTTCGGCTGCCGCCGATCGGCTCGAGCTGCACGAGCGAGAAGGAGCCAGCCAGTCTCCTTCTCGCTTATGCAGCTGGAGCTAATCGCTGACAGCCGAAATGTACAGTCCACTAGGCAGACTCTCACCGAATACCCCCCCCCCCCCACACTTTGTCAGCGAACGCATGAAGTAGCCGAGTTCTGGGCAATAACTTCCAGTTGTGGTGGATAATTAAACGGTCACGTTGAACTGTTTAACTATTTATTATAATAGGTATGGATGACTGCATGGCAGAAGCTCCACGAGCGCGTCTCTTCCCCTCAGAAGCGTCCGATTTGTTCTCCGCATCCACGCGTAACATGATTTGATGTTTATTTTACCCGCGCCCTTCGGTGGCATACCGGAACCACTTGTGGTTGCCAGACGCCTTAGGATAAACCAAAACTCCGTAAACCGAAACTGCGCTCCCACACCACTCCCCATCTTCGTCAAATGATGAGGCGAATATATTAGGCAATGATGTCGCCAGCACAACTATAAGCCAACAGTCCGTCATGTCCCAAATCGCACAGGTTAATGCACAGTTCCTCCTGAATGCGTGGTGCACGGATGTTGGAGTCTTGGGCATGGCTAGGTAGCGGTGTCGTTGAGCTGTTGTTCTGTGTGCACCGGTTTCAGTCGGTCCATGCAGATGACTTCGGATTGTCCGCGAATTTCAATGGTGAAAGTTCCTGGTTGCGACAAAATACTTTGAATGGGCTGTCGAATGATGGCTGGAGGAGTTTCCTCACAGCATCGCGGCGCAGGAAAACGTGGTTGCAGTTATGCAGGCATTTGGACACGTAGACAAGAGTAGTCTGCTTCGCTCGAGTCTGTGTGGGATGGAGTCTGTCCATCATAGTCTGCAAGTGTGCCAATTGGAGAGGGTCGGGCAAGTGCTCGTTTTTGCGCGCTTCTATTATTGATCTTTAAGGTAATAAAGTGAAGATTGACCCAGGCAAGAATAGCAACAGTTGGAGAAGGTGGCGAAGGGTGAATTATGTCAATGTTGACTTCTGTGAACCAGGCGTCTGGTGGCGGGAAGGTTGACAATGGAGTAACAGTGCAACGCTCTATTGTCGGTCGTTGGCACTGAGTGCACTACTACTACTAGCAGCCAAAACGGCGGACACCCTGATAAACACCAAAGACTATGTGGGAAGTACGGTTTTACATTATTCGCTCCGTACATTGGACCGTTTTGTGACAACGGATAAGCGGTAGGCTCCACGAGCAGAAACGCCACTGCCATTTTACAAGGACGTCATCATCATCATCATCATCCGCCTATATTTGTGTCCACTGCAGGACGAAGGCCTCTCCCTGCGATCTCCAATTACCCCTGTCTTGCGCTAGCCTATTCCAACTTGCGCCTGCAAATTTTCTAACTTCATCATCCCACCTGGTTTTCTGCCGTCCTCGACTGCGCTTCCCTTCTCTTGGTATCCATTCTGTAACCCTAATGGTCCACCGGTTATCCATCCTACGCATTACATGGCCTGCCTAGCTCCATTTTTCCGCTTAATGTCAACTATAATATCGGCTATCCCCGTTTGTTCTCTGATCCACACCGCTCTCTTCCTGTCTCTTAACGTTACTCCTAACACATACGCCACCAATTTCGGATCTTTATTTGTGCCTGGCCAATTAAGGTATCGCGTGATCACAAGTGCTTGCGTTGCGCGGATTTCCGGGTGTGAAAGAGAGTGGAGAGAGCCAATTACACAACGGCAAAAGATTTTGGTACAAATTAGCGTGTTGTGCCAGTGGACATGTCACATGCAAGTAGCTGCGTGCACGTTTTCAAAGGCACGTTTTGAAATACGAGAGTCGTTGAAGAATTTGTTATCTCTCAGAGCACTTCAACTTTCCAATGTTCTATTGCGATTTTGTCAAAGTCGATCGAATTAAAAGGCAACGTGATATTGCTCATTTGTGCACGTGAGAGTGCACCAGCTGCAGCGTTCGCAAAGCCAGCGAAATTGCGAATATCAATGCATAATTCTGATATGAATGCCAGTTAACGAACTTCTCTTGGTGACAGTTCATCTCACTGGGTCATGAAAGCGTGGGTCACTGGTTTGTGATCAGTGAGAAGATAGAATTGCCAGCCCTCCAGAAAGTCGGGGAAATATTTCACCGCCAAACAGATAGTGAGTAGCACAATTCCGTACGTGCAGTACCGGGTTCGTGCAACGGAGAGCGTCTTTGAAAATAATGCAAGAGGCTTCTATTCATCCCCAATGTATTGCTGCAGTGCGGCACCCACCCCATTACTGGAAGCGTCTGCTATGATGTGGGTCGGTGTGACAGGCCGCGGATCAGTGAGGAGAGCTGCAGTCGCGAGATGATCCTTGATTGTGTTGAATGTGGCACGAGGCTTCGTCCGTCCACTCCAACGGTGCTGTGCCTGGTCCGGCAGTTGAGAAATCACTTAACGGCTCCAGTGTGCGCGCACACGCTGGTATCACGCGGCAATGGAAATTACCCAGTCCAATAAATTTTCGCGGTTTTCGCTTCTTAACAAGCAGAGGGAAATATTGAGCAATGGCCCTATACCAAAAATATTCCAATCTGTTTTTCATTCCAATCTCCTAACGTCAAATTTACGTAACCGCCGACGCAAGCAACGGGCGGTGACACAGTTTTGCTTGAAAAGGCCAATGAAACGCTATCCTCGATTATGGGAGGTCACTTTGCTTGCTTTCAAAGCAAATAGCATTGCCTTATATATACTTGACACGTTTTTCTTAAGTGGCTCACCAGAGGTGAGGAGCATGCTGAAGTGTAAAGGGTTTCGATGAGGCCGGGCTAGCGCAGTGAAAGTATGTAACCTGATGAATAGGGTGGTGCCGGCGTCTGCGATTGGCCCGCTTCTTCTTGCTTAGCTTTCGGTGCCTGGTAAAAAATCACGGCGGCGTGCAGCGGAAGCATAAAACTGCAGCTAAAATGGATTCCCAGAGAAAAAATTTGGCAGAGCGATATCGTGTGCGCGCCGAAAGGGCTCGACAACGTCATATTGCCACGCAAATATTTTATTTTATGCAAATGAATGCGTTCTCCCCAGAAGCTCCGAGTATCCAATGCCAGAGTAATAGGCGGACCGCAATCTTCTATTCATTTCAGAACGGGCAGTCTCCGGCTAATCAGAAAATAAATCAGTTTTGTTTGGCTTAATAATGCTGAATCACTGCATCATTCTGAAGCAGTAAGTTTTCGCGGTTTTGGGAAGCCGCGTGACAGGCGACGTGGGCGCAGCCCGAAAGCTTTCGACCAATTGCATTATTTTTTTTGGTCTAATCACGCATAATCAGTGTGTACACGTCATATCAGATTACGAGCTTTCGCGGTTTTCCCGTGACAAACAAGCGAAGTGGGGGTCGCCCGAAAACTTTTTGACCAATCGTAGAGGGCTTATTGCAGAAATGGAAAAGAAAAGTTTGGAATAACCATACGGTGTAGCGTCCCAGCTTCTGATTCCTCAATGAATAGTTCTACACCGTAGTACGTTGTGCGATTTCCCCGAAAAGGGATTTCTGTTCTCCGAAGGGGCAATTGTCTGGTTCGATCACAATTCCTTATTCGTCCAGGCGAGGGAACAGTCGCCGGAAATGAATGGCATGTTCTTCAACTATAGTGCTAACGACCAGGATGTCATCGACGTATGCGTAACAGTAATCCAAGCCTCGGGTCACCTCTTCGATAAACCACTCGAAAATCTGCGAAGCATTACGCAGTCCAAAGGGCATTCTGGTGCACTCAAATAACCTGAAGCGGGGTGTGACTGCTGTCTTGGGAATATCAGCCTCTTTCACAGGTATGTAGTCATAAGTTTTTAGAGAAGACAGTGTCTCCGTGCATTGTTCCGATGAATTCACGCAAAAGAGCACTGGATAGCTGGGCCACCTTGTTGAGTCAACGGTAGTCGCACCATGGGCGCAAGTTGCCTGGAGTACACCTTGGGACTCAGTGCAGTAGGGAGGCCATGGACCCGAGGACGGGCGCACAATACCCAGTTAGAGCGTGTGCTCAAATTCTCGTCGGGCAATGTTAAGCCTCTCGTGTGCCAGGCGGCAAGGGCGGGCGTGAACTGGTGGTCCCGATGTCGCAATATTATGTGTCACGCTGTGCTTGACAGGGCGTGTGGCGTTCACAGGAGACGTGAGCTAAGGAAAGTCTTTCAACAAGTCCGTAAAGTCTGGGTGAACGTTCGGTCGGTCCGGTTGAAGGAGCGTTGACGACACCATTCTGTGCTGGCTGTGATGCCGTGGATGCTCAAATGCGTTGTAGCATCTCGTAACTGGGAGTTCTGCATGTTCACAAGAAGACCGAAGTGGCGAAGAAAGTCTGCTTCAATGATAGCGTGCTTTCGAGGATGCAAACCTCCCACCTGAAAGTGGGTTCCTTCTTATTCAGGAGACACGCACCAGAGGAGAAAAGAAATTGTTCAATTAGGCGTCCTCGCGCATCGATACGTGTGTCGCCCCACAAGCTGCTGTGTGCATTGAAATCGCCAAGAACGAGGTAGGGTTCTGGTAATTCATCTATAAATGACTCGCAATCTCGCAGTCTGTGAGCGGCAGATTCAGCTTGGTCTGAACAAGGTGTCTAAGTGGGCAGACGAGAATGGATTTAGCCTTAACCCACAAAAGACTACCTGCGTCCTGTTCTCCAGAAAGAGGGGTCTGCACCCCGATCCTGACATTGAGTTGCAGGGAGAACGCGTGCACGTAAAAACAGAACATAAATTTTTAGGTATGATTCTAGATACGAAGCTTACATTTGTGGCACACATACGGTATCTAAGAAACAAGTGTATGAAAACAATGAATATTCTAAAAGTGTTGTCACGCACCGCTTGGGGTAGTGACACACAGTGTCTTTTAAATTTGTACAAGAGCCTCATACTTACAAGATTAGATTACGGCGCCATAGTGTACCATTCCGCTACGCCAAGCGCCCTAAGGATGCTGGATCCTGTACACCATCTAGGCATCCGCCTAGCCACTGGTGCCTTCAGGACAAGTCCTGTGGCAAACCTGTATGTAGAGGCGGACATGTGGTCGCTTGATATGCAACGTTCATCCTTAAGCCTCACCTATTTCCTGAAAGTAAATTCAAACCCGGAACATCCGTCCTTCTCAACCGTAAATGATATGACCAGTTCCACACTCTTTAATAACCGGCCGACAGCAAGAGAACCCTTTTCACTACGTGTAAGAAAAATTAGTGAAGAAATGGACATCCCACTACTTGAAAATACTCTGATGGCCCCAGCAAAGCCAGTGCCACCGTGGCAGTGGCAACTCATAGAGTGTGATACTTCGTTTGTAGAGCTCACAAAAGATGCTGCAGAGGCACATATCCGGATGCATTTTCTGGAAATCCAGTTCAAGTACTCGTCCTGCACTCAGTTTTACACCGACGCTTCCAAGTCACATGCAGGGGTATCTTATGCAGTAGTCGGCCCATCGTTCTCCGAGTCCGATGTACTGCACCCGGAAACAAGCATTTTTACGGCTGAGGCCTATGCACTTTTATCGGCTGTGAAGAGTATAGGCAAATCGAAACTCAAAAGCTCAATAATATTTACAGACTCCCTAAGCGTCGTAAAAGCCATCATGAATCTACATAGACACACAAACCCTGTACTTATTGAACTGTATTCTGCTCTGTGCAAGGCATACATGTCTAACCAGCATATTATTATATGCTGGGTGCCTGGCCATAGAGGCATCGAGGGGAATGTTCTGGCTGATCAAATAGCCACATCAACTACATCGCGAGCCCTTAACCCTACCGCTTCTATCCCTGCCAGCGATCTCAAGCCCTACTTGAGAAAGAAACTTCGAAGCCACTGGCAGCGCTTGTGGGATGCCGAAGCGAACAATAAGCTCCACTTAGTTAAGCCACAAATAGGTCCCTGGCATCCCGTTACGAAAATACGAAGAACAAATGTCCTATTCTCTCGTCTGAGAATAGGACATACATACGGCACCCACAATTTCCTTCTAACTGGAAATGACCCGCCAACCTGTGGTAGATGTGGAGAGAGGCTTACCGTGCTCCACGTCCTCGTGGAGTGCAGGGAAGCCGAAACAGAGAGAAAAAGGCACTTTCCCCTAGCGTACCGGTACTGTCTTCCACTCCATCCCGCTATGTTTCTGGGCGACAAACCTCTCTTTAGCACTAAAGCTGTCCTGGATTTTCTGAGCGATGTAGTATTGCATGTTATTTGCCCAATAGTTTCGTAGCGCATCCTCTCTCCAGAGGATGTCGCCGCGATAGTAGTTTTGCATAGCACGCGCCTCCAGGCCCTTGCGTTTCAAAGGGTCTGTCAAGGCAGCAGTGCTGTTTGAAAAGTTTATCAGTGATAAATTTTCGTTTATCTTCATTATCTTGCAATTTGTTCTTTCGTGTTCATAGTGCACCTCATCAGCCATTGCCATAATTTTATTACATATATATTTTACGCATTTTACAGCGATTGTTTTTAGGCCCTTTTACAGCCACGACACATCTACCTTTCGCAATTCATTGCTCCATTGTCAACTCATGAACACACTGGCCTGGCGCTCTTTGGCCATACCTGGCCCTTGCGCCATTAAGCACCATACATCATCATCATGATAGCGTGCTTCACGTCTGCAATAATTAATATCCGACGAAAGTTTCCACGCAACCCAAAGCTCACCCTTAGATATCGCTGCACATACGTTGCGATTCGCGTGGCGTTCACGGCTTACAAATTGTAGGAAGGGTGACCTCGGCGATCTGCACGCGTCGCCGGTATTGCACGAACCTCGGCACCTGTGTCCACGCCGAGGCGGGTTTTTGACGCTTTGTCCACAAGATAAAAAACGCGGGATTCATATTGGCCGGATACTTGGGACAAATACTTCCGTGCTGTTTGCGGATTATCCCTTTTAGAAGGCGTCTGCTGATCTGTTGACAACCAAATTTTTTTTTCGGAAATGGGAATTTTGACAAGTGGCCTATGTCAAGCTTTGTTGACGCCGTTGGTAGCAGATGAAAAGCTGCGTGCTGTTGGGCCTGACGCACCAGCCGTTTTCAGTGCATGCCCGGCATGTTTTCCGGATGGTCGTCGTGCGTCACGCACTTGGTTGCGCTTTCTCCAAAGCGGCGATGGTACCAGCAGATTCGTGCATTGTCAGTAGAGGGACATGATGCGCGGTTGCTAAGTTGGAGCGAGGGCGCCTCCCTCTTTGATTTTTAAGCGCTTTGAGAGCACTCGCAATTCGCTGGACTTCGTCCTTTAGCAACTTTATTTGCGCAGTGGGATTCCCAGCCATTGAGTCACGAGAAGTTTCACTCACTTTTGCTGTGCTGTCAAAAGCGGAAATCACCGGTGCCACGACCTCTTGCACCCTGTCTGCAAGAGCCGCGATATCATCGAGGGGCAAGTCCCCCACAGCTGCCAGAATCATGAACACATTTGCAGGGAGGGGCTGGAGGCAGTTTGCGATGGGAAGAAGGAATAGTCGTCCATCTTCGTCGCCTTTTCCCCAAAATTCTGACGCTCGCCGCGTAGCAATTGCGATGATTCGCAGTCGTGACCTGGCACCGCGAGGAGCTGTGTCGGGCAATTGTGCTCCGAGAGAGTAGTGCGGTGGACGAGCTCGCGTTTGTATGACTTTCTGTGAATTTATTGTCTCGATTTAGGCAGACACAAAGACAAACACAAACACAAGACTGAAATTTCTCTTTTTTTTTCTTAAAAACAACTTTTTGTCCCTCTACCCACAGGTTTATGTTAAAACACTTACAGTGCGACGAACACGGCATCGTCACGCTGATTCTTTAACACCTTATAACACCCTAACTAACCTCTTTAAGCTTTCTTTCTTCCAGCGCACTATAACAGATTGGAACAGCTTGCCATTATCGTACTTGATAAGCACTGATTCTATTGAACGTATGTGTTTTAATGTTAACGGCATTAGTGTGTTGGCAAACCTTCTTACTGATTATTTTATTTTACATGTGAATTTTCTTTGATAGATTCCACATCGTCCTTATTTTTTTCAGTATTCTGCAATGTTCGCTCGTTTATCGACTTTCCTCTAGTGCTTTCTGCCTTTTTTTCTCGCGGGAATAGTTGCAAGTGCTCGTTTGTGCGTATCGCCTTTATTCCTGATGCCTTGAGCTCCGTCTGATATTGTTCTAATATATGTCAAATTTTTATTCCTTCTGCGTATTTTCAATTATCCTTGTTTAGTTGTCGCTTTCATTTTTCTTATCACTGTTACATTGCTTTTGCATTTCTTTTTCATATGCGTATGTACATATATATTCATGTTCTCTGCCCCTCCTGCTTGGGCCCCCATTTGGGTCTCCAGTATTTCATAAGGAAATAAATACAGCAATTTTTATTTAACCAATTTCATCCCGGTCGCCTGTCTCTCCCCCGCAGGGGCGTCTTCGACAGCAGGCGTTTGGTGTGTTGCGACAGAGACACGATGAAAACATATTTTTTTAAACATTTATCTCAAGCACACACGAAGAAACTCCCAAAACTGGCTGTATACGAAAATAACTAGACTTTAGCTACATACTGTTCCTCAGTTCGACTAATCGAGTAAAAAGGAATCGAACGTTCTGACCGTCACCAGTAGTGTCGGACGTCCACCCGGCGTGGCGTAAGACGTCGCTCCGAGTGGTTTTGACGCGGCGCAGGCGTCGACCTCCTTTGCGAGCGACTGAGTTGTGATCCTCTGCCGATACCAGCGTGGCACAGGACGCGGTCTTGGCCAGTCGGCCGTTGTGTCGCTGACGTGACCAGGCGGCTGCCTCCGTGGCACTGGGCAGTGGCCGTTTACGGCAGCGTGAGGCTGGACCGATGCCCTGGGGCACTGTCACGGCACCGTACCGAGGCTCAGGAGCTGGAGCTGTCACCGACCAAAAATCTCAGACGACCTCTGTTCGACCCATGGTCCCCGAAGCTTCTGGTTCCCGTCTACAGAGCACAGCTAGAGATGCGCCTCCCGTGATCCTCGTCTACGTCAGCAGTGCCAGCTCATCTGCCTTCGCCTCCTTTTAAGGCGAAGGAAAGTCTTATTGCCCCATGAAGCGGAAAATCCGGTGAGCGTCTGGCGTTCACATTCAATGGCAAGAAAACCCACGTGACAAAGCGATGACGACAAGTTCACAGAGCTGGACCTGCTGCGGCTCGCACTGCGAAATCCCACAGTGAACGGTCACGGCGTCGGACGGACGCCGTGGACCGCACCCAAACAATTCACTTTACCCAATTCAAAAATTGAGTTGACTCACTTTCAAAACCGATCTGGCCCACTCCCAAAACTGACTTTGCCCACCCCCAAAATTTGGGTGATCCACACCCAAAAAAATGGCTTTGTCCATTTCGAAAATTGAGTTGACTAGTTCAAAACCGACCTGACCCACCCCAAAATTGACTTTTCCCAATTCGAAAATTGCGTTGATCCATGTTGAAAAACGACCTGGCGCACTCCAAAAATTGACTTTACCCCCCCCCCAAAAAAATTTGGGTGGCCCACCCCCAAGATTGACTTTGACTAATTTGAAAATTGAGTATACCCACATACAAAACTGACCTGGCCCACTCCTAAAATTGACTTGACCAGCCCCAAATTGGGGCGGCTGCAAGCCCAAAAATTGACTTTGCCCAATTCGAAAATTGAGCTGACCCACGTTCAAAACCGACCTGGCCCACTGCCGAAATTGACTTTGCCCACGCGCAAAATTTGGGTGGCGCACACCTCAAAAAAGTAGCTTTGCCCAATTCGAAAACTGAGTTGACTCACGTTCAAAACCCACCTGGCCCACCCCGAAAATGTGGGTGCCCAAATCCAAAAAAATTTACTTTGCCCAACTCAAAAATTTAGTTGACCCGCGTTCAAAACCGACCTAAATTTCGGTGGCCCACCCACAAAATTAACTTTGCCCAATTCGAAAATTGCGCTGATCCATGTCAAAAACTGACCTGGCGCACACCCAAAATTGACTTGACCCCCCCCCAAAAAAATTGGGTGGCCCACCCCCAAGATTGACTGCCAAATTAAAAAAAATTGAGTTAACCTACATACAAAATTGACCTGGCCCACTCCTAAACTTGACTTGACCAGCCCCAAATTTGGGTTGACTGCAAGCCCAAAAATTGACTTTGCCCAATTCGAAAATTGAGCTGACCCATGTTCAAAACCGACCTGGCCCACTGCCAAAATTGACTTCGCCCACCCCAAAAATTTTGGTCACCCAGCCTCAAAATTGACTTTTCCCAATTCGAGCGCATGACCAAGTGAAAAAGCATCGCGCGGAAGTCAGAATGCTTTCGCATTCAATGCACGTCAGGCGACGTAAGTGCCTCTGTGACTTTTTGTTTAGTGCTGCAAGCGTTTCACGCATCGCGTGTACTAAAGAGGCTCCCAACTTCGTTTCAATGACCGGTGTCGTCTTCATCATATTTGCGCCTTTCTTTCGCCGCACGTGTTTAGCCCGTCACTCATGACGGGCTAAACACGACACCCATTTTGAAGAATTTTTTTTTGCAGAAAAAACTGCTCACCACACACCTCAGGCTTGTCCCACCAAGTTCACAAGCAATGATCACATTACTTTGCCTAAGCGTTCACTGTCCATTTATCACTTCACAGCACCGAGTACAACGCTTTGTATACTCGTCTATTATGTCAGCAAAGCACTGCACAATATACATAGTCATGTATGATCACGTCACAAAAATGTCAACATCATTTTTAACATTGTACGCTGCTGTTCAACGCAAGCCTATTGTCTTTGCGCTCCGTGAAACATTGGACAAGTTCCCAT
The DNA here is from genome assembly GCF_013339745.2 of Dermacentor silvarum. Lineage (NCBI taxonomy): Eukaryota > Metazoa > Arthropoda > Arachnida > Ixodida > Ixodidae > Dermacentor > Dermacentor silvarum. The sequence continues at coordinate 105,007,149 of NC_051160.1, read as the reverse complement.
GTTACACATACTGCAACCTCACTTCTCTAACACATGACCAGAGTCCGCTTGTCACACAAATCAACACTACAGCTCAAACACTTAACCTCAAAATTTCACACTATAGCTGCTTGCTGTCTACACTTTTTTATCGAGTATTACAGAAATTTTAGTAGCTATATCTGCAACACAATTCCATAAACTTCCTCGTGTCTTTATGGTCGCCCGTTTGTTAGGGGCCAATTAGCTTTTTTAGAGCATCATTAAATGCAGTACACGTGATTTTCAAATAAAAACAGCGCAAAGAAAGAACGCACTAAGAGAGAGAGAGAGAGAAATAACTTTATTTAGGAAAAATAGGGTTAAGGGGGCCGGAGGGTGGGTCCTTAGTCCAGAACTCCAGTGGCCACCGCCACGCGCCGTGCCTGGTCGCGGAGGCTCAATTGAGTCTCCAGGTCAGTCCGGGCGAGGATGGCTGCCCAAGGCTCCCTAAAGGAATTTTGTGTCGAAGTCTTAGCGCGTTATTCAAATTCACCCCGTTTAACGCGCTAAGACTTCCACAAAATTGTAAGCTTAAAAGGCAGCAAAGATTCACAATGCTTTCTTGAATAATCTTTCCAGTAACCAATGTTTTAAGACTTATTTTGCCTAAAGCATGACTGCAAAAACTATACCAGTGTCAGAACACACACATACACATAAAACTAATTTGTGGTGCTTTGAGAAGTTACCAACTAGAATTACAACTGAACTGTGGTTGGCCTACCACGAAGAGATCCTTGTGGGCCCTGGTGCCAAGTTTTAATTAGGAGGTCCACCATTTCTACTAAACGGAAAGGCTTGATTTTTCACCCTAAAATAATTTGTTGCAATCTTCTCCTGAAAACCGGAACCCCATGCATAAAGTTTTATCGATGAGATTCACGAGCACGGAACTTTCTTTTTCGTGCCACCTCAGGGAAAGATGCAGCTTCTTACACAGGGGTTGGCGGGCTCAGTGGTTTCTAGTATTCTGCACTAGCTAAAACAAGACATCAACAGTGTAAAACAAATGGTCATGAGAATAAATTAAATCTCTTTTAAAATCAATCAATGCACCTAGGAGAAATTTATTAAGGGAGTATTGACACAAAAATGTTGTGTCCCACTTTTGTACTCTTTAGGTAGTTGCCGGCCCCACAATTATGACATGGAGCCTCAATTCCGCCAGCAGCACAAATAATTATTACAGCACATGTTATGCACCGAGTTTAAAATATTCTCCAAGTGCAGCGCTATTTTAGACGGGAAAAAGTAGACTATTCACATCACCAAAACCATAGTTGACATTCATGCAGTGTCACAAACAACTCAAGCGTGAGACAGTTGGCTCAGTGCAACAGTTGACGGTAATGACCTTGTCTCTAAAAGCCGTCAAATTGACCCTTCCGCGCTTCTTAAAATTTAGGAGGACTCTCTCCTCTTTTATCCTGTCGAGTGCTGAATGATCTCTGTTTTCGCAGCATTGTCATAGCATGCCTGTATGCGTCAGTTGTGCCTGGTGCCATGAGAGTGTCACATCGAGTTTTGGTGACATGAATAGAATTCTATTTCACGTCCGAAGTCACACTACACTTGGTACATATTTTGAGCTGTCACACTAAAAGGTGATGTACTTACTATTAATCTTTTCTTTTCATCCCTTTAAACCACTTCCTCCGTGTAGGGTAGCAAACCGGACGTGCGTCTTGTTAACCTCCCTGCCTTTCCTTTCTTCTTTTTCCTCCTCCTCATCCTTCCTGTATTATTAAACAAGGAATTGAGGCTCCATAGCATAATTACTCAGTTGACAGCTATCCATTATTTGTGCAAAAGCGAGACAAACATTTTGTGGTACACTCCTAAAAAAACTAAGTATTCTCTCGTCAATACAAAAATGACAAACAGACTCATCATTATTGTTTTGATCTCAAATTCCAATCGGATTTGGTACATTTCAAAAGGAAAAATCCATTTTCCTTACTGACAAATAGCAGAACACAAAGCTTCCTTTCCTGAAGCTGACAACTTTTAAAGAGGGTCGTGAACCACCCATCGGGCTTGGTGAAAGAACATACTTCGTGGTAGCATACGTTGCAGTGAAAATCTTAGCCAAGTTTCGCAGTCGTGCTCTGCGCGTGGAGCTCGCAAGCGGAGCGCGAAGTCACCTTTCGTTCAAACGCTCTCTTTTCAACAGAAGCCTGCTCCTAACGCTTTTCTGGACGCTTTATTTCATAATATAGCAGATTCCCATACACGGCCGCTTTTGGCCATTAGCTGACATGAACCAAGAAGAGTGTTTAGATCACTGCACTTCTTCCTACTGTTACTGTGTATATTCACGAAGTTTATTAAACAGGCTGAAGTAAGCGAAAATTTGTTTTCGAATTTCGATAATTGCATACTTCCAGAAGAAACCGGCTATTGTGGGTTCATGCTCGGCCAAGTAAGAATTAAAATTTGGCGACTTCGCTTATCGCTTGTCGTAGCGGTCGGTTCTCGTTAATTTAGACTAGTTTTGAACACTCAACTTGCCTCAAACCTTAATTGCTAAACTCAAGGTGTCAGACTCCACGCTCTCTTGCCAATGCGCGCTCACTCCTGGCTGCTCCTACCTTGGCAAACTTCGTTTCCTACTGAGCTATTGATAGCGCTTCAAAATGCACAAGTTGGATGTAGCTACTATCCGTCGCTCAAGCTGGTGGAGGACAAAGCCGGTCCACACCACGTGGCATGGCCAGACTGGAACATGTGAGAGCGAGCACGCACTGAAGCCCTCTCGTGCACAAAGCAAACGCTGCGCATACGCACTCTAGTTTCATGTAGCTGCGGTCTGCTACGTAGCGTGCATACCGCAGTCTCCATGAGGTGCCGCGACGAGCCCGCTGGCTGAGTGCACTGCAGCTCACTGAGGAAAACCGCATTTAATTACGTTTGGCGCATTGCAAGCGCCAAAATCGGAAGTAGTGGGCTCTACGCGAACATCCAAAATCAAATCTGAATTGCGCGCCCCGGTGACGTTCAGTAGTTCAGTAGGCGGAGCGTTGTAGGCACGCCCCGCTCCTCTGCAGCCTTCGCAGAGCAAGGCACTGAAGAAGGAGCGGAACCACCGCAGAGGGCGTGTTTGATTGCAAATAACTCCAGTTCTGCTGAACGCATTGAAGTACTCTTTGCGGCAAGGTATTTCTGAAATAGGCTATTTTAACTTCAGATGCATTTCTCCACTTCGATAAAAAACTGGTTGCCCGTTTTAAACATGGTATTTGGCAAGCTGGAGTTGACACTTGTATGCATAACTAAATTAAAAAGCTAAAAGATTCTCTACCAACACCAGTGAATGCAAGTATATCTCCCTTTGATATATGTCAGAAAACACGGTAAGAATTGTATGTAATTAAGATTTAACATGCATTACATTTACCTTTGAGTTGCAGATGACGCTCAAGCAGTAGTTTTCTCAGCCGGTCTGCCGTTGTTTTAATAGAGTGTTGCAGCGCATTAGTTGACATTGGGTCGTTCCTAACAGCCTCTGAAATTCAGACATTGATCAGCTGTTGCCGGTTGCACAAACGAATGTTTAGATTAGAATAGCAAAATTATAGCACATTGCCAAATAAGCCGCACTGGTTTATTTTAAGAAAACAGTGTAAATGTAATATCTCACTATACAACAAACAAAATGCGCCTCATGTTAGCCTTGTTCGTGTCTTCGATTTATTGTCATTATTTTCTCTCTGCAGCCAAATTAACCCTACATTACTTCAAGGCCGCATTCAATGACAGCTGTGAATTGCTTCATCCAAGGTTTTCCTCTTGCAGTGAGAAAGGACACTGCACTTCGCTCCACCATTGGCACGAATGCCATATGAACAGTGATAGCTTGTACAGAATTTCCAATGCGACCTTCAACTGATGACAGGTGCTCGAAAAAATAAAAAGATTCATGTGCCGGGAACAACAAAAATTGAAAAAGACGCAGACTACATTGACTTCGCACTACTCTGTGACAACACTGAACTTCCCATTTGTGCTAGACGTGGCAAGAGGCTTACCATACTCCATGCCTTTCTGAAGTGCAGGGAAGTGGTAGCTGAGCGAAAAAATTGCTTTTCTGCAGCTTGTCAACATCATACTCAAATTCTTCTGGCAATGTTTCCTGGTACGGGATCGTTTTTCGGAACCAAAGCTGTTCTAAATTGTTAGGTTAAGGTTAGGTTAGGTTAGGTTAGGTTAGGTTAGATTAGGACAGCTTGCTTTGTCGAGATAAGCAAACCGCAACGTGTTTTCTGGGCGCGCGTGAGACCGCAGCCACGAGCGAAACGGGGCGAAACGGACCAGACCAGTGAGCGCAATCTCCCGCCGGTCAGACACAGGCGAAAGACAAGTCGAGCCGTCAAATCGAGCTGCGTTCCAGCTATCGTCAGCAGCCGCAAACATACCGAGATAACACGCACAACACTTCGCGGCGCTGGCGCCAGTCCAAGCCGGTCCAGGCCACGCTGCGGAGCGTTCGTGTTAAGCGTGCTGACGGCTGTACCATACAAAAGAGTGGGAACAACAGGTGCTACCTGTCGCAGACATTCGTGGATATGCACGGCCTTAAAGTATAATATGATGATGATGATGATAGTTTGTGGCCAATGAACCCTTTGTAACGGGCGGACTGAATATTAGTGTCCTAGCTAAAGAAAAGGAAAAGAAAACAATCTGAAATTAAAGTCCCAGCGCGACAAACTGTGGAAAGAAATTTCAATGACGAAATTACAAAGCGCATGCTACCCGGAGAAATCACGCGAGCGTCCCGTCGCTGAACTCAACCTAAATCTGTGCTTCAGGAGCTATGTGACAATCTGGCATAACTCAGTCCTTTGGAAGCACTGCATGAAAAGACGAGAGAGTAGCGTTGTAAATCCGGCGGTAGCTAAAACGGCAACATCGCATTCGAGATTACGATTGCCTAAGCTCAACCTTCCCACTTTTAGAGGAGATGTTCACCTATGGTTAGGATTTTGGGAACAGTTTGAGAAAACTGTTCATCTCAACGAGACACTATCGCACACGACTAAGTTCTACCACTTGCCGGAATTACCTCGAGGGAGAGGCGGCAGCATCGATCGCTGGTTTACCGACCATAGGATCTTGTTATGCGGATGCCGTCGAGCTCCTGAATGGAAAGGTTCGGTGACCTGAAAAAAGATCGAACAGTATCACTTGGCAGCCCTGCGAAACCTACCGCCCGTCGTGTCGGGAAACGATGTAAGAGATCTCCGGAAGTTGTACGACGCCTCGCAACTGCATATTCGCTGCCTGACTGCATTGAACGTACCAGCCCTTAGTTTTTCGGCGATGCTGGTAGACATCATGCGGAACGCGTTTGCCGGGCGACATTGTACTTGCTTTTGTACGCGAGAAGCGCAGAGAGGCGCTAAGGGAACCTACCATTGTCAACCCTCCGGGAAGTACTTTGGGACAAACGATGGCGGCTTCGTCATCAGAAGCCGAGTTGAAAGATCTACTCAACTTCACCAAGGTAGAATTAGAAAGCCAGGAGCAGTGTTTCACATCGACGGAACGCGTTCTAAAGGTGCACAGCGAAAAGTTACGAGGCAGCAGCACCGCTTCGTTTCTACATAATGCGTCTTTGGCAAAACGCGAGTGTTTCTTCTGCCAATCGAATAAGCATGGCAAACGTACCTGTGACGCTAAACTTTCTCTGGCTGAGAAAAAGCAACAGCTAGTTAAAGACAATTGCTGATTCAGGTGTACATCACGAGGTCACCAGTCAAGGTCTTGTCAGGTAACGCTCACGTGTTCGTTGTGCCACGGGAGACATGCAGCCAGCATGTGTGACCCGAACTACAAGAAGCAAGAGAGTACAGCGAGATCCACTGACAGCACGACAGCATTTGTGTCATCAAACGCAATACTCCGAAGTAACTAGTCTTCATGCATGATTTCTAGGACAGACAATGGAGTATATCTGCAAACTTTCCGCGCTTGGGCCGGTCACGACGCTAACTCTAGATACGTCAGAGGTATCTCAATTGGATGATGGCAGCCAACGATCTTTTATTAAAGAAGATCTCGCAATACGGTTACGACTCAAGATAGGTGGCGAAACATGAATTGCTTTCAACACGTTTAGAGGGGGGACTACGTCAAGTGCTGAAAAGCGTAAAATCGTGGAAGTTCCGTTGCGTAGCCAGCACAACGCAGAAGTCTGCACGGTGCAAGCAATCATGGTGGCATTTATCTGTCATGATGTTTCGGCTCCATCCATTGACAACAACTTTGTGAGACAGCTGCGACTTAAAGGCAAATTTCTTGCAGATGAACGGTGTTTTATTGGAGAACACTCCGAACCCGGACTTTGTTTACTCATCGGATCAGATCATCTCTGGCAGGTGTTGACCGGAGAACTTGAACGCAGCACAGATATCCAAGGATAGTCGCAATAAATTCCACCTTCAGATGGACACTCCAAGGCCCTAGTAGGTACAAAGCATTCATCGAACGCGACACGAAGTTGATGGTCCGCGCGCTACAAGTGGGGAGCCTTGCTGACGACGAAGAAACCTCGCAGATTTTGCAGTCATTTTGGCAACTTGAAGCAATGGGTATCAATGATGAAACCGATTCAACCACGTACAAGTCTGTGGAGCGGTTTCACGAGACGATCAGCAAATCTAATGGCAGATATACTGTTGCACTACCGTGGAAAGAAGAGCGCAAACATTTACTTGGAGATAACCACGATATAGCTCATAATCGCCTACGCAAGCTGGTTAAAAGGCTATCACTACATGACGGACAGCTGAAACGATATGACATGGTCATAGGGCAATATCCGTTGCTCAGGCACGCGGAATTAGTGCCTGAAAAGATTCCTAACGGAAGAGCTGTCTACTATATCCCTCGTAGAGAAGTGATCCGGGAAGAATCACTGACTACGAAGCTCAGAGTAGTGTTTGACGCGTCGTCCCATACACAAGGTCTACCATCGCTTAATGAATGCCTGGACAAAGGGGAAAATATGAATCCAGAACTGTTACAGGTCCTGATACGCTTTCGTTGGTACCCCATAGCCTGCAACTCAGACATCGAGAAGGCGTTTCTGCAAATCGAGATACAGGAGCCTGATCGAGATGCATTCCGCTTTCTTTGGTTTGATACAGTCCCCGGTAGCCAGAGCAATAATATCGTAGAATGGCGTATGACTCGGGTGCCCTTTGGGTCGACATCAAGTCCATTTCTGCTAATGGCGACTATTTATCATCACTTGGATATCGTATCTGATGAAGACAAGGCATTAGCCTCCATCCTGAAGAAAGCCTTCTATGTCGCTGATCTGCTCGTTGGTGCGGACACTTTCGAAGAAGGTTTAGACATCTACAAGAGGTCGAAAACAATCATGAATGACGCCGGCATCAACCTCCGTAAGTGGAAAACGAATGACAAACGGTTACAATAGGTGTTTGACAAGTAGAAGGTGCACAAGAAATGTCCGTTTCAGTCATGCACTGGGACAAAGTGAATGACCTCTTCGAATTCTTGGCAAATCCTTATTCCGTATATATGAATCAAGCTCAAGGCGACACGAAACGCACTCTACTAAAAACTGCTTCTAGAATCTTCGATCCCCTTGGCATAGTCTACCCGTTTAATGTGACCGCAAAGCTGCTGTTTCAGCGCTAATGGGTCTTAAAGAGCCCATGAGTCGAATAGCTGCCTGAAGAGATAAAGAATCAGTGGAAAGAATGGTGCGCAGACGCCATCCAACTCTCTTCTGTGACGATTCCACGATGTGTAAGAGCTGGCCTGGAGGCAGAGATAGACACTGCGGAGCTTCATATCTTCTCTGACGCCAGCTTGAAAGCATATGGAGCTTGCGCTCATTTGAGGGCAGTGGACATCCGTGGCAATACAGTGACGTCGCTCGTAGCAGCCACATCGCGCATAGCACCGATAAAAGTCCTAACGCTACCTAATCTAGAGCTAATGACAGCAGTAGTGGGAGCAAGGCTAATGAAATATATCCGGTCGTCATGGGATTCAAGGTTTCTTCCCTGTGTCATGTGGTCTGACTCCATGATCGTATTGAGCTGGATCCGTGGGCAACAAAATAAGTTAGGCCAATTTGTAAAAAATATAGAGGTAGAGGTAATAGACGCGACTGGCCTGGAGCCATGGCGTTCAGGCGATCACAATCCATCCGACTTATTGACTCGGGGAATATCTGCAAGAGCCTTGCGGGAGAGCAGCAACTGATGGAATGGTCCCAAATGGTTGGAACAGCCGAGGTCAGCATGGCCTGAAGAATCAGACACAATTCCTAAACCTTGCCAGGACTTCGAGCCAGCGTATGACCCGCCAAGCATTCTTCTCCAGGCACAGCGTCACGCGGACACGCTAATTGATATAACACAGTTCAGTGATCTGCAAAAACTTCCGCGTGTCATAGCTTGGCTACTGTGTGAATCGAAGTCGAAGAATGCCAGCAGCGACTGTGATAACAATATAAGCAGAAGAGCTCATCAACGCCGAAACGTTTTGGATTTGTCGTGTTCAACGAGAGGCTTTCCTTGTGGACATAGAACGGCTTTTGCACGGAAATTCTGCTCCTAAACACTGCCGTCTGAAAATATCTTCACTCTTTCATCGACCAGAGTAAACAAATTCGACTCGGAGGTCGGACTTTAACGAATGGGCACGACGTACGAGGCGAAGCATCCCATTATTTTACGGGGACACCATCACTTCACGAAGTTGGTAATCATCGAAGCGCACTGTAGATCAGCGCATAGAGATATTGCGAGTACCATGATACAGGTTCGCCAGCGTTTCTGGATTATTCGTGCTCGGCAGGAAACGAACCAAACGAGTTATTAATGCCTGCTTTCTGTGTAAGAGATATAGCGCGAATCCAGCAAAAGTGCAATATGCTCCCCTGACACTCCATCGGCTTGTTTCTTCGAGACTATTTGAAGTAGTTGGACTATGCTTTGCAGGACCACTCCATATAAAGCAGACTGCACTGACTGCCACCGCCTGCAAAGGAAACATTCTGCTGCTCACCTGCGCCACCACCCGAGCAGTACACCTAGAATTGATGAGCGGGCTCTCAGCAGAAGCCGTCCTCCAAGCGTTCCGTAGATTTCTAGCTCGCAGAGGAGTGCCGCAGACTCTATATTCGGATAACGCATTGGCCTTCAAATATACATCACGGAACCTAAGAAACTTATGGGATGTTATGAAAAGCGCTCCCCTTTTGCATCCTTCCAAGCCAAACATTGCGTCCAGTGGAAGTTCATTGCGCCAGCAGCGCCCTGGTGGGGAGGTTGGTGGGAGAGGTTGATCTCCTCCATCAAAACTTCTCTGCGGAGAGTACTTGGAAAGAGCTACCTAAATAGCGAAGAGACTGAGACAGTACTGCTTGAAGTGGAAGCAGTGATCAATTCACGACCCTTGACCTACACGTATACTGACGCGATGGAACCTTCAGCAACATGTTCAGCCCATGTCGGACGGTCATTGATGGTGGTTTCAGGAACACACAGCTCAGAGTATGAAACGCGGTGCTGCGCAAGCAACAACAGACGATCGGACCAAGAAATGGCGGTACCGTCAGAAACTGATTCATCACCTATGGATACGATGGAGAGAAGAGTACCTCCTCGAGTTGCGCTCACTGCATTGCTACCCATCGGGTGCCAGCAGTGACCTAAAAGTAGATGACGTAGTTCTCGTCACACAGCCCGACATTTCAAGATGTATTTGGCCCCTTGGGCGCATAGTCGAAGTTTATCCTCGAAGATGGTGTAGTACGGACCTGTAGGATCAAGACACGAAATGGCAACTTCATACGGAGACCTGCGCAGAAGCTCTACCAACTCGAGTTGGCCCACAACCTCTTTGGGTGGGAGGACGTATAAAAAGAATAAACGGACGCAGACTAAGAACTGCGTGAAAAGAAAAAGAAGTGAACGAGCAAGAACAAATGGCTCGGTGTCTGGCTTCTCGCGTCGGCTCGTAGTTTTTCTATACTGACTATTCATTTATTGACTAGAATTGTTTAATCACTGAATTGATTGTACTTGTTTAAGTGTTGTATTATTCATAGTTGTGTTACTACTCGTATTTTATTGTAACAGTTCTTTTATTATTCTTCTTGCTGTTTAGTAGTTTTACATATCATGTAACAGATTATAGGAGGTCACCCTACACTGTTTTCACTATGGGAACTCCTGCACGATATCATACCCACTTCTAGAGATGTATTTTACGACAATAAACTTCAAACTTCACACCCTTTTGCGACTAGACTATCACTGTTCAAGTAGCGCTAACCATACGCGGCTTACGGTCCCATAAAATTGTGTAAAATTCGAATAGCTATATATTATTATTATAGTATTATTATTATTATTATTATTATTATTATTATTATTATTATTATTATTATTATTATTATTATTATTATTATTATTATTATTATTAGTTATCCATATAAGGTACGGCATTTGCTGTTTGTTTACAGGCAGCGGATTTCGGAAATATAAAGTTGACAGCCTATTGAAACACGTGCTAAAAAGTGCTGCGTACAACCAAACCACGGATAACTTATTTCGAGATTTAGAAATGCTTGATTTTGAGTCCTTCTTTCATTCGACAACTGTAATATTTCTATAGCAATTATTTCCGCGAACCTGTCCATGAGAGTGTTGCTCTGCGTAAACATCCCAGATATGTAGTTCCTCGGACAAGAACTCGTTATGAAAAAGGACAAAGGAGGTATTATATTCCCCAGCTGTTTTAATAACATTCCCAGTTCAGTACTGGATCAGCGAAATTTGTCGGGATTAAAAGCAGCCCTGAAAGCAATGATAGAAGTTTTTTAATCTATACAGTCTTGTTTGTTATAGTGTGATATTTGCCAGAATTAATGCAAGGATGTTATCCGCACTGTTCTCACTACATTTCTTTTTTTGTTCTCGATGGGAATTCTAACTCTGTTTATATCTTGTTCCATCTTTATTCCATTTGAATGATTACTGTGTGCTACGTGCTTTCATCTGAACATTAAGTGCTGTTTACGAGGCATGTTTATCTGAGGATCCTGTGATACGTTCTTCTTTTTTTCTTTTTTTTTAAGTTTAAGTACATTTATCTTGTAATAACGTTAAAAAAGGCATTGCCACGACTGCCAGGTTTCGGCCATACAAACCCACGGAAGGCTTCGGCAGACCTAGCAAAGATATCTCTACAGGTTGCTTATTTGTAATAAAGATTATTATTAGTAGTAGTAAAACTATTAGTAGTAGTAGTAGTTCTACTATTCTTATCACTTGTACATTTTGTCTTGCGTACTACTTTTTAACTGCACCAGCACGAAGGCTCCATAGCTGTTCTATGGGCACTGTAGTGAACTGAATGATTCCTTTATAGTAAATTAATCTCGTGGAATCATAACCTTCCCGGAAGGTAACTTATCTACTGGCTATGCATTTTTACTCGATGTCGAAGACTTGATTTATTCATTCCTCACAAAGAGTTATTCAAGGCGGTGCGCTTGTGCAATGAGGCGAACGGGGACATTGCATTTCAGAATGGAGATGGCTTGCCTGTGGAAACGTTTTTAGCCTCGTTAGAGTTTTACCTCGGTGCAACAGTCGTCGATTTGGGAATCAGTTGCCTTTCGCGCAGAAGACAGGCATTTGCATCCGGTCGTGCGTGGCACCTGTAACATTTTTTGACCAGCATCAGTGCAGGTTTAGAAAAGGTTTTAGATGACTGCAAGGTATCTCCCACCTTTAGATATGTAGATAACTTTTTAATTGTTTCAATAATGGCCTCCGATGTATCGTTTGAGCAACGTGTGTTAGATGTTATGGGTGTTTTTTAAAGAACATGGGAAAGGACCTTAATTTTACTCACGAGACGCGTGTTGATAACAGCTCTTCAGTTTTGAGGTAGTTATATGATGCGTTTGACAATTCTTTTGTATGTACCAGTCCCCGTGCGCGCAGGGTAGTTTTGCCCTTTGACTGCGTCCATTTCATGACAGTAAAACGAGCGATCGCATCTGCGAGATTGGAATCGGCCCTAACGAAATATCTCGATCACGCCGCACGAGTTAGTTTCGATTTGCAAGTTTCCCGCCTCATTTCAGCCAAGTGTGGTGCTATCTTAATTTCGTCGCTGAAGCACTGTTAAACAAGTTCAAATGTAAGCCTACGAGTTCCGGCATTCAGTGTCAGCAGAAGGAGACACGACCTGTAGTCATGCCGTACTGTCACAGAGTGGCACATTATCTAAAGAAGGTAGCTTTCAAGGTATGACGTGCGCGCCAGTGGTTTTCTCTGAGCCATGCAAACTATCTAAGATGCGCAGGCGTGTAATGGAAGCAGGAAAAAAAACATAGTTGTGAAAAGATGCATGCTAGGTCTTTGTGGAGTGGTCTGTGGCAGTAGTTTACGAAATTCAGTTAAGCTGCGGCAAGGTATACATCGGCCAAAGTGGCCGATGCGTAAATGATCGCTTACGGGAGCACGCGCTGTCCGCGGCGACCGAGATTGGCTCACACCTTCCTCATCACTGTAAGTATTGCACGTGTGAACCCGCACTATCAGCTACTCGCATTATAAAACGAAGTCGTGACATGCGGTTGCACGTGAGTTGCTCAGACTTACTTCATCAGAAGGAAAGGTGGTTCGTGTGTAAGTGAACCTTGTATTTTAATCCACAGCAACGAATATAACTTTCTGTAATATCGCTTTTGATTGTGCGTGTTGCGCATGTGCTGTTCACCTGTGTATATAACATGTGTGTTTCTGAAAGTAAATCATTCGGAAGTGCCAGACGGTCTACGGTGCTTCAGTCGTCCCTCGTTTTTTACTACGCCACAATTCTGATAATTATTCATGCGCCGACTAGCCAAGCGACGTGTTTTATTTACTTGTAGCGTTTGATTAACCGCTTCACAACTTCGCTTCACATAGATTTCCTACATGTGCGTTCGATCTGCATAGTTGTTGTTTTTTTCTGCTCAACGGCATTTTGCAGTGACCGACCAACCGACCGACCTGCGGTGAGGGAAGGCACTACGCGGAGACCCTTTCGTAGTCCGTACAAGGAGTGCCATCGCCGTTACAGCAACGTTTACGCCCGTTCGAAAGTACGCCAGCTAGGTCAAGCATCCAACGGTCATCCTTCGGCGTCTCTTCAACCCTGGCCTGCCACGTGTCCGGCATCATTTTTCGCGCGCGTGACGCAGCCATGCGATTGGCGACACTTGAATTAGATAGGAAGAGATAACGGCACCGACACCAAAAGAAGGCAAACACATCCTTTTCGGTATTCTTGTCCTTTGCTTTCTTTATGACCCATAACTAGGGCTATTCGAAGTACTGCTATACTCAAGATAAAAGCACGAGAGAAAAAAAAAAGAAGGTGGCAGTTTCTGTTTCCGCTTTTATTTCCCTTGTGCTTTACAGCGAAGCTGTTTATGGCGAGAGTTATACGTATTTTTCGTGTTTGTGCGTCAACGATAAAAAAAAAAGATGCGCGTGGGTCAATCCGGTGAAGTGCAATACCGCGGCGAGGTGAAGAAGGCTTCGAATAATAATAACAATAATAATAATCAATCAATCAATCAATCATGTTTATTTAACGTGCCCAGGAACAACCCTAAGGTCTGAGTGCATGGCGCACGCATACATTACAAACCAAAAACAAAACACTCGGGGGAAAATCATTAAAAAATAAATGAATAAAATAAAATTGTGAAAAGAAGAGAGTACCGACAAGAAAGCGCAAAGTAAATACAAAAGAAAAAGAGGAGAAGGGCACTTGAACAATACATGAAATTATAACACAAGGCAAAGCTCGGAAAAGAACGATGACAAGGACTTATGAAAGATATCAAGTTCACAAAAGTAAGCGTTATAAAGATTATGTATTCTGTGGACAGTTGAGTGTTCGTGATGACAGGCAGGAACATGGAAAGGTCTATGTTCTCTGGTGACCTTGCGTGGGATACGGAACATGGCATAGCTGAGAAGTTCGGGGCACGTGAGGTTACCGTGAAGGAGTTTAAAGAGAAACAGGAGGTCAGCGCGATTACGTCGGTCGCGAAGTGAGGGCAATGACAACAATCCAACAGTGCTAGTACAGGGTGCAATGTCCAGGTTTGCAAAGCGGTGATTATATATGCTTAGAAACTTTTTATGGACACGATCTATAATGTCACTGTTGGATCTAGAAGAGCCATTCCAGACGACCGACGCATATTCGAGTGGAGGAAGACAGATGGTTGTGTATAATTTGCGGAACGGTGTAGGAGACTTGAATTCCCTGGATAGTCTGCATACAGAACCAAGAGAGCGCATACCCCGCATTGCAACACGTCTAGTGTGAGCCGAAAAGTGTAAGGTTGCATCAAAAAGTACACCAAGATCATTGATCTCCCAGACCTTACACAACGGCACAGAATCTACAGAATAAGAAAAAGAAATACTTGCTGTTTTGCGTGTGAAAGTCATGACTTTGGTCTTAGCAGCATTCAAGGTAAGGTTATTATCCTTGCACCATTTAGAAAAGGAAAACAGGTCAGACTGCAGGGCGCGACAGTCATCAACAGTGTGAATTTTCTTTAAAATCTTGATGTCATCGGCATATATAAGGAAAGAAGAGTTCCGAATAACAGAAAGAACGTCATTAATTAAAATTTAAAAAAAGGAGTGGTCCTAATACTGACCCTTGAGGGACGCCGCTAGTTGCCATGTAAGAAGAAGACGTTTGGCCATTGACGTTAACATAACAGGATCTACCAAGAAGATAACTGCGCAAGAGATTCACAACTGACGAGTC